>NC_041383.1:532853456-532923823 GCF_002162155.2 Triticum dicoccoides | reverse complement strand
CAACTTCTTGATTTCTTATTTAGTAATTGGGGGGGGGGGAATAATACTTTTATTGAATATCAAACCACTCCGTTATTTGAATTTGAACTTCGAAGGTTTTTTTAGAAATGATGGAGATCCCTTTTTGCAAACTTTTTGAAGCACTCAATTTTTTTAATATGTCCTTCTTCCGTTTGTATTGAACTTTGTACTTCCCTGTTATTAAATTAGAACCTCTAGGTTTTTTTAGAAACGGGGAAAATCAATTTTTTAATAAATTTTGACCTGCTTTGTTTTTTTAAATTTGAACTTCTTGTTTTATTCAGTAGTAACGGGGAATTCCTTGTTTTCTAATAAACATCGAACAACTATGCTATTTCAATTTGAACTTCTAACTTTTTGAAACGAGGAAAATGATTTATTATGATTTTTTTACTTTTGTTTGTTTTAATTTGAACTTCTTGGGTTTTTTAAGAAATGGTAATATATATTTTTGTTACAATAATCAAACATCTCTATTAATAAAAATGAGAAAATCCATTGGGGCCGGGGGTGGAGGTCGATTTTTTACACCCGTAATATTTTTCTTTGAACTATCCAATTAATATATTTGAACTTTGAGAGTTAACATTTTTTGGGTCAAGCTTGTTTTCTTCTTAGTATATAAATATCGAGCTGCTCTATTTTTAAATTTGAACTTCTAGTTTTTTAGAAACGGGTAAAATCTTGAAAAACGACACAATTTTTTGTGGTCTTTATTCGCTCACTGATTCTCTACATAAAAATGGAAATCAAAGGAATTTTCCACCATAAAAAATAATTTTCAGATTCACAGAGAGCAGGTCATGCGCCCATGCAACCTGCAGACTAGTCTTTGTTTTATTTTTATATTTATTACTGAACGCCAACCCGCGAATCAAATTATTAATTTACATTTTGCGGTGCCCACCTTTTTTCTACACTCTTTTGTGTACATTTTCCGAATTTAACATTGTGAACCTACCAAAAATGGGCTCGCGAACTTCTTTTTTTATGGATGATATTTTTCTTAATGCATTTGTTCATCGGTAAGATGCATTCTTCCCAACATCCAATGATTGAACTCTCTAAACAATTATCTTTGAACTTCTAGATTACTTTACTTCTTTAGGTGTATGTGAACTCGGGTTTACGCTAACTTCCTTCCATCAAATCACATGAAGTACATGCATGAACAGATAAGGGGAAGGAGTTACAAGGTCCGTAACACACTTTTTTAGGCATCTTTGTGGAGCCTCCGCACAATAAACTTAACAAGTTACAAATAGAAGCTACGAAATGAAATAAACGAATATGACCAAGAGGCTACAGTAACACGGTGCACATCAGTTTCAGTAGAACCGAAGCAATAGCATAGGGTTCATGCATGTTTCTCAAGAAAGCAGAAAGGTGCTTTGAGGAGGTGGATGGCGATTAGCAGCTTGAGTCTTTTGTACTCAGTTTTGTGGTGATAGGACGAACAGAAGGTGCCATGGCTGGGGACACAGTAGTGTAGCAGCAGGTAAACACATTTCACAACAACTCCATATGCCTTTTCTCTGGATTTCATATGTCTTTTTTGTCTCTGAATTTCTGAAATGACGCCAAGGAAAGAACACGAACATATACTTGACCAAACCTTTTATTCAGAACAAAAGTAGAGTTTGACCAGGAAAGAACATGACTCGTAGAAGCAAAATACTGTTTTGCCACGAATGAGAAACAAAAGTATTACTCTAACACATGGAGGATGCAGGGTGCCGTTGGGGATGAGGAACCAAAACTTTTATCCATCGCTTCTCTTAACTTCAACACCATATCCTTGTTTCTGCATTTTTTTCAGTCTACATGATGGCATCATTCAGTGTGTGCTCCTCCCTCAAAACAAGTTGAACCCGCCGTTTCTTCTTGTTCCTGAACTTCCCTATAAGATATAACTTTCACATATTTTTTTGCAAGTGCCACGTTCTAGTGCAGAGCCACTGAAAGGGCAGAATCGAACAGCCGAAACTAAAGAATCATATGTGCTAAATATCTCCCTTGAACTAAAAATGGCTCATATTTTGTCTTCTACGAAACACCTTGGATTGAATTTCTGCTAAAATTGGACTGTCCACTAAAACACCCCAAAATTTAGTACGCGTAGCACACACCAATCTTTTTTAGCTAACAAGCAGCGGCGCCGGCGAGTTGTGCAGTAGCAGCTACCAGTATCAGGAGGAGATGCACCAGCAGCTAGAAGCAGGAGGTTCAGGACATCCTAGACGTGGCAAATGAGGTGCGACAAAGCATGCAAAATGGGCTGTCGTCATGGAGGACAGCTCCGCCAGCGCCATCCAGCGAGAGGCAAAGGGGCGGCGCGGGGTTTCCACCGGAGTTAGAGGAGACAGAGGGTCGACAGTTGGGTGGGTGGTTGCCGTGAGTCTCACGCGGCGGCAGCGGCGCACTAGGGAGGTCGGGCGGCGGCGGCGCATGAGGTTGTTTGGGCAGCGGCGTATGGGATGGCTAGATGGCATCGCGCGTCAACCCTAGGTGCACTACTAGGAAAAGGGCTATAGATGGGATGGACACTAATGGCACACTGTACATGTGGTGCGCCATTACTAAATACTAATGGCGCACCATGTGTTGGTGTGTCATTAGTGTGCAAATACTAATGGCGCACCACATCCCATGGTGCGTCATTAGTAATTTTGTTTTTAATTTTTTCAAAACTACTAATGGCGCACCGTTGGAGTGGTGCGCCATTACTAACTTGACATAGTAATGGCGCACCACACCCACGGTGCGCCATTAGTAGTTTAAAAAAATAAAAAAAAAATAAAAAAAAATTGTTAGTAATGGCGCACCTGTGGACAGTGCACCATTACTAGTTTTAATGGCGCACTGTTCACAGGTGCGCCATTACTAAGTTTTTTTCAAAAAAAATTCAATTTTTTTTCTTTTTTGCTTTTCAAAACTAGTAATGGCGCATCGTGGGTGTGGTGCGCCATTACTAGTTTAATTAGTAATGGCGCACCACCCCACGGTGCGCCATTACTAACTGGGCCCAAAAGTTCCCGAATGCACCCCCCTGGACCGCCTTTTCAGTTTAAAAATAAAATAAAATAAAATGATAAAAATTTCAAAAAAATAAAAGAAAATAAGTTTCCCATGTGAAATGTGGTCTAGTTGTTGGGAAAATTTACAAATATGAATTTCGACTTTATTTGCAAAATCTCTTTGGAAATTTGTAAAATGGCCATAACTTTTGCATACGAACTCAGATTAAAAAGTTTTTTATATGAAAAATCATCTACTCGAAAAGTTACATCCAAATTTAACCGGGGGAACCCCGTTAAACATTTTCGAAATCCCCAAAAACCTAACAGAAAAAAGTTACGGGGCTTTCAAGATCTAGAGGCAAAAAAATCCAAAAAATTTCGGCTTTGAATTTTTTTTGAATTGTTTTTCAAAAAATGATACGTAATATGACCAGGAAGTTTGACGTATTTTTCAAAATTTCATCATAGTCATGAACATGAACAAAGTCCTAGACATCAACAAGGTATAATAGGACTGATATGCTAGATATATCAACAAGTGCCTGTGAAGTGAGCTGTTGCTGGGGTTGGATAGAACTCTAAAGTTAAGCGTGCTTGGGCTGGAGTAGTGTGAGGATGGGTGACCTTTTGGGAAGTTTGACCACGAAGTGCGATTTGACCTGAGATTAAGCATATTGACTTGAGATTAAGCCATATTGACCTGAGATTAAGAAAAAAATGAAAAAAAAATTGATTTTTTTAAAAAAATGTTACTAATGGCGCACTTCTATGTGGTGCGCCATTAGTATACTAGATACTAATGGCGCACCGTGGGCTATACTAATGGAGCACCGAGTGGTGCGCCATTAGTATACCAGATACTAATGGCGCACCGGTAGTGCGCCATTAGTAGGCAAAACCGGTGCGCCATTAGTAGGCCTTTTCCTAGTAGTGGTGAGCTCGGGCAGGAGATGCTCGCGGAGCAGGAGATCTCGAGCACGGCCATGGTCGACGGTAGCCTCAAGCAGGGAAGAGAGACGGCGGCCTTGTCAGTAGAGGAGTACACCATGGCCGTGGGAGACGAAGACCTCCCCGACCTCCCTGTGTGGGAAGAGGGGCGGTGGTGGGTGGTGTGGCGGCGGGGGTCTGGGAAGGTCGCGCGGCGTCGCGGGAGCCAGGGAAATCACACGGCGGCGCGGGGTGAGTGGTTCTGGGGCAGGGCAGGAGGTTGACGTCGATGGGATCTAGGGCGGGGGTGATTTTTTCTTTTTTTTTTCCTTTTAGCTACCGTTTCGGCGAGTTCGGGAGCATATACGCGGCTCCATATATAGGGCTTGCTGTGATCCAAATAGTTATTCTAATCCCAGGATTCGAAAAGCACCTAATGCACTTTGAATGGTTTGCCGGAGCAGCCCACTTCGCCCAAACGGCCATGCCCGACATGCACTCCACCACCACTTCTTGTGTTCGTGTGCATAGCTCTTGTGTATGTTTGTTTATTTGTAGAAAATATCAAGTAGACTTCAGTTCGCTATTGGCCTTTTGCAGTGCACTTAGTATAGAAGAGAAGACACCATTTGCAGTGCATTTTTGCTAATTTCCAGGGACGAGAGAGTGTAACCGAATTCAGTATCATGCAGTTCAGTACTCTTCACCCTACAGTGAAGAACACATTAGGAAAAAAATAGAAACTTGCAATTCAGTATTGTGAGACACATACATGATTTTGTTTAAAAAAAGTGTTGTTCATATCGTGTGGTGTTGTGGTTCATTCTTTTTGACCATGCAGTGCAATTTTCTCTAAAAAAAGGTCCACTACGAAAGACTCTTCAACACACTCCGTTTAGAACAAAATGCATTAAAAACGCGCATATGCAATGCACTTTGGTCTTACAAAAAGTCCACTATGAAGGACTTTTCAATACACTCCATTTAAAATAAAATGTATTTTAGAAAATATGCAAATGTTGTGCACTACGAAGGACTCTTAAGTACACTTCATTTAGAACAAAAAATGCATATAAGAAAACATGCAAATTCTGTGCACTTCGGTCTTACAAAAAATCCACTCCAAAGAACTTTTCAGTATAGTATATTTAGAACAAAATGCATTTAAAAAACATGCACATGCGGTGCACTTTGGTCTTAAAAAAGTCAACTACGAAGGACTTCTCAGTACACTCCATTTATAACAAAAATGCATTTAAAAAAAGATGCAGTTCTCTTGCCCATCTGATGCAGCGCGATTTTCAGTCTGAGCAGTGCGTTCTTATGTCTAATGCAGTACACACATCGATGTTGGTGTCGTGAAAAACAGAGTGTCCGTATTTCAGTAATTTTAAAACTGCTCTTAAACTGTAAGGAATTAGAGAGAGCATTCTACATGAAAAATTTGCGTCTCGTCGATATCTTTCCAACGGCAAATCATTTGAATCATTTCGACAACCGGTTTGTAAAAATTTCCAAAAAAACGGCCGCTGCCACTCGTCCTCCGCCGCATGATTTTTAAAATTAACTTAAAACCGTAAGCAATCTCAAAACCATTCCTACATACGAAAGTTGCGCCTTGTCCATAGCTTTCCAACGACGTATTACACGCCTCGTTTCGACAAACGGTTCAAAAACTAGAGAGGAAACAATACCGAAAATTTGAATTTTTTTGAAAAAACAGAATTCCGCGATTTAGTAAATTTGAAACTGCTCTTAAACCGTAATGAATTAGAGAAAGATTTATACATGAAAAAGATGCTCCTCGGCAATATCTATCCAACGGCGTATCATTTGCTTCATTCCGACAAGCGGTTTAGAAAAAAAGGCGAAAAAACGCTCGCTGCCACTCGTCATCCGCCGCACTATTTTCAAAACTGCTCTTAAACCGTGTGGAATCTCGAAAAGTGTTCAACATGTCGAAGTTGCGCCTAATCCATAGCTTTTCAATGGTATATTACACGCCTCATTCCGATAAACAATTAAAAAATTAGAGCGAAAACAGTACCAAAAAACACCGTGTGCAATGTTTTTCAACACGAAGTTCACTAGTCTCTATTGCTGTGCTCGCCGTCAAAATGATGCAGTGCGCTTCTGTTGAGCGTGCAGTGCCGAAGCGTTCCTAGAAGAAAAGTTGCACACCTCTTCAGAAAATTCAGTTGTTCATATTCCTCAGCTGAAGAAAATGGCTGACGGTAAGAAGCCACAGAAAGGAGGAAAGAGGCCTGAGGTCAACACAACATTTGAGATACCTGATGATATTTATGCTGGATACTGCACACCCCCTAAGGAAGATAAAAATCAGCGCAAGGGGCGCATTCAAAAGATTTAGAGGCGATGGGCACAGGAGTGGAGGGAGTACAGATATGTTACTCCCAAATATATGAAGAAATTTGCTCTAAATCCTCCATGCCCAAGACCTCCGTTGGCACCTGGCCAAGTAGCAGATCCCACCAGCCTCAAGCGCAGTGAGGAATATCCTGATGAATGGGCCAAGCGCCAAGCCAAACTGGCCAAACAGGCAAAAGAAGCAGTGTGGAAATTTAATGAAGACTCTGCTGCTGCTGCTACCATTGCTGAGGCCTCTACAAGCAAGCCAAAGAAGGACATGGCAAAGAAGCCTGCTTATAAGCCAAGTGCTTCACTCCAAATTCCCTCATGGCCAAGTTCCTCAGCAATGCCCTCACGGCCATATTCTTCAAAGCCCTCACGACCAATTCCTCAAGCTGCTCCAGCCCCTCCTAAGTCCTCAGCTGCTCCGACCAAATCCTCAGCACCTGTGCATCTCGCCACGTGCCAAAGGACAACTGACAGCTCTATTGCCTCTGGAGCATCTGCTAGTTCCTTAGCGGCACCAAATTCTTCAATAGGCCCCACTCTGCTGAAAAGAAAGGCCACTGCTGGACGAGGCTCTCGACCAAGTCCTCACAAGAAGCAGGTCACCTTCCAAGTGCCGTTTGAAGAAGACGAAGCTGATGATGAAGAACTTGCCGAAATCATCAGAGACAGGCAGGTCAAGGCCGCTAGAGCCAAAGGCAGCAATGTGCCTTTGATGCTGGATCCGAAGCTGATCCTAGACTTCATTGACCTATGGCGCAAGGATCCCAACACACCTTTGCCAGAGATGAACCTCACTCCTGGTCAAAGTCATGTTTTGACTGCCTTCATTGATGAAGAGAAATGGAAATTTGAACAAGGAAGAAGAGTGAAGAAAGCACAGTACAAGAAAGAGCGCTTTCTGAGGGAAAACGTTCTGAAGCTTTCCCCTGAAGAACTCGTTGCCTTACAAGCTAAGATCAAGCAACTGAGTGATGAATTTGATCGCTACTATGCTGACTGGCTTGGAGCCAAAGTCAGATTTGTCAAGCTGTCCAAGGGACTTACCACCAATGTTGCTGCCCCAACACACATTGAAATTCTTGAGGCTGAAGCATCTACTCAACCTACTGAAGAAAATGCCAACACCCCTGATGACAATCAGACTGCTGAAGAAACTCAGAGTGTGAGGGCTGATGACTGCATTCTAGCCGCGGAAAAATTTCCAGGGCAACCACTAGTGTTGCGTCTGAAGAAAATACCAGGACAGCTGAAGCTTCAATGGCTGTGCCTGAAGAAAATGAAGAAGTTAGGGCAACTACATCAGTTGTGCTTGAAGTAATTGAATCAATTTCCTCTGCTCCTCCTACGCCTACACCAACTCCGATCCTTCCATCTGCATCAGATGTGAAGAAAACCAAGGCTGCAGAGCGTGCAACTATGAAGAAGAGGAAGGCATCAACTTCATCAGATTCTTCAGCTCCGAAGAAGATGAAGCCACTGACTAGCTCATTTGACAACCCAATTAATGTCGTTCCTGTCTCAAGCATATCATCAAAGGCACTAGTTCCTTTTGGTGAAGAATATCAAATCCCAAGTGGATCTGATGATGATATTCCTTCTGCTGCTTCTTCAGAGCAGTTGGATGAAGAAATTGAAGTGGATAAAATCCCTTCAACCCCAATAGTTTCATCGCCCATGCCTTAGTTCACTACTGAAGAGGCCAGCGTTGAAAAAATGAGTGAAGATGAAGATGTGGACATTGAAAGCACTACTCCAGTGATGAATGATGACTTTTGGGAAATTCAGCACCCCAACTCTCCTCTGTTCACACCTCTGCAACAAATTCCTTAGTCCCCTATCACTACTGAAGTACAAATGGGATCTGAAGAACCTCGTGCAACTCTGCCCGTTCTTGAAGAGATTCCAGCCACTAGTGCTGAAGAAAATGTAAATGAAGAATTGAAGACCCAGGCTGCCACTGAAGAAGAAGCTGAAATTCCTCAGCCTATGGAACCTGAGATTGTGATTCCTGAGGTAGTAATGCAATTGACCGATACTCCTCACCCCAAGCCAAAGGACCCCTACTCGAAGAAGCAAAAATTCAAGGCTGAAGATTTCTTTGGCGAGCACATGTTCTTCACTGACTATAATCCTTAGGACTCTGCTCGTCTTAGAAGAAAACACTTCTAGACTGCCAGCTAGGCCAACTTCTATTCTTCACTGCTCTTCGACAAAGACAAAGTCTTCGATCATGAGCATATTCCTCATGTTGACATGTAATCAATGCCTTGTTTCAAGCCAGTCCTCAGTGTGCCTCATGATGCAGGATTGCTCAACTTTTGCACAAATATTTGTGATTGGAATGAAGAGCTCATTCTTCAATTCTATGCAACCCTGCACATCACAAGCGAGGCTGATGATATCAATTCTTGGGTGTTGGACTGGATGACCAATAATAGTTACCATAAGGCACCGACCTCTGAATTACTTCACGCCCTGCCCATCAGTCCACCCATTGAAGGAGCTCGCTGCCTGTACCAGGAGCCAGAACTCACTGCTCACTACATGCAAGTGCTTATGAAGCCTCTGAAGATCGGTCAAGCACCAAGAACCAAATTCCTTGTGAAGGAATTGCTGTATGTACCAAGAACAGTCTATCGCATTCTGACGAAGACTATGAGTCCTATCTAATGAGGAAATTGTTGGCATCATGAAGAATCTGCTATTCAACATCATTCATGGCATTCCTGTCAATTATCACGATTTCTTCATGAGGACTCTGGCAAATGTTGCACTTTCTCCGTTTGAGCTGAAGGCTTACGCACCTTGGATTATGAGATTCATCAGAACAAGGTCTTCGCTCAACTACAAGGCTGACACTCTCAACCGTTGTAGCTACTTGCCCCCCATTGAAGTCCTCAAAAGGACATTTTCCTCAGCTGATGAAAAGGGCAAGGCCACTGCTATCATAGATGAAGGCATTTGTCCATTGGATGGTCAGTTTTGCAAAGCTGCATCTTACTCCGCCAATGATGACTCTGCCACTCATGATTCAGCTGCCAATGCATCCAAGCCAAATCCTCAAGCCACAGCTCCAAGAGTGATGACTGACTGTGAGCTTCTTCTTAGTCTTCACCAGAAGGTGGATCGAAACCACAATGGGTTAAGCGTGAGTTTGGTTCTATTCTTCACAACATGACTGCTACACATAATGCAGTGAAGAAAAACCACTACTACCTCCATGAAGTCTTCGGTCGCACCTGGGCTATTCTGTCACATGTATATGGTGAAGAAGATCTGAAGCAAATGGGTCTCAAGGAGGATTTTGACTGGTCTGCCCTCCACCGAAGAAATACAAGAAGGTCAAGTTCCCTCTTTGGTGGCCAGCTCATATTCTTCATCACGCGAAACAGACGAGCATGAAGACTTGGGCAACACTGCGGCAGGCCCTACAACAACGAACAACCCCAAGAATGCTGGCGCTCCTCCATCATTATGATATTCTTCAGGGGCGCTAGTCCTTAGTTTCAACCCTTTTGGTCATTCAATGACAAAGGGGGAGAAATTTGAGTTAGTCTTCAAGCGGGTCTATCTTATATGGGCGTTTCTTTTGGCAAGTTACAACTCTCGTTCTTTTGATGACTTTGCTGGATCGAGTTGTAAACTTAAACTCTACGGTGGCCTGATACTTTTGCTGAGCTTTTCTGCATGCTTATTCCTCATTAATGTTTATGCGCGCATGCTGAATTTCATCAGTCGCCATATTTCATCATGCATTTCAAACTCTTCATGTATTATGTCAAATGCGTGTATGAATTACAAGATATAGGTGGAGATCTCCATGATTCTACTCTTCAAGTGTGCATTGCTTCAAAAGAAATTTCCTCACTATGCACATCTTCAGGGGAGTTCTTCTATATCTTGCAATCAAATTCCTCAATATTAGTATTTACACTTCATATGTTTATCCCTGTTGAAAACTTAACCTATATTGTCATCAATCACCAAAAAGGGGGAGATTGTAAGTGCATCTAGTGCCCCTTAGTGATTTTGGTGTATTGAAGACTTATAGGTTAAGGGACTAATGTGTTTGTGAGTGTACACATGTCTATAAGTCTATGAGGAGTTTGATATTTACAAAGAAAGTCAACCCCTAAAAATGAAGTTCTTCGACTGAAGACTTTGGATTTCTGAAGACTTTATGAAGACTTTGAAAGTGAAGAAATTGGTGTGACCTTGAAGACTTGGCATTCATTCGAGGAACATGGACCATGAAGACTTTTATTTTTGTAGTTTCATTTTCTCTTTATTGAGTCATAGGAAACACCTTACTGTTAAAGGGGGTCGAGGAAATACTAAGGAAAAATTTCCATGTGATGCTCAACTCCAAATCCTACACCTACCAATCCCTTCGAGTGAAGCCATTGGAAATCTCATACAGTTCAGTCATATTCTTCATGACAGAGACAGAGTTCTTCTGGTCTCTGAGGAATTTGTTCTGACTAAGAAGTTAGGAATTCGCCAGTGCAGATTGCCTACACAGTGAGGAACATGATAGCCTTGAGGAATTCGAACCTAAAATATCCGACCGTTGCTGAGCCGCGCGCCAGCTGTTCGAAAATATCCTACCACCTAACGGTCATATCAGCCAAGGGCATTTATGTCTTATCATGTCGGGCTGCTCCCTAGGCTATAAATAGCCGCCCCGTACAACCACTAGCTGGTTGGCTGCTCCGAGAGAAACTGACACTTGTGATTTGAGAGCATCCCATCCTTTGACGACTTTGAGCAAAAATCATCAAGTGAGGAAAACCCAAACCCAAACACCTTCAAATCCAAAGTAATTGAGCGTCACTGAAGAGATTGATCCTGCGTGGATCCGACGCTTGTTACCTTTGAAGACTGTGCTTCTTCCAGACGGTTAGGCGTCATGGTCTAGAGCATCCAAGAGGAATTGTGGATTGCCAAGTGACCGAGTCTGTGAAGGTTTGGAAGTCACCTGAAGACTTACCACAAGTGATTGGGCGAGGTTTGTGTGACATTAGCTCAAGGAGAATACGGTGAGGACTGTGTGTCCTCAGGTTTAAATACCTTGCCGCTCCAACCAGACGTACAACTGAGACTGCAGCTGGAACTGGTCTACCAAATCATTGTCTTCACCAAGCTTACTGGTTCTATTCCCTCAACTCTTTCATTTCCTCATTATTGTGTTGTGTGCTTGTTTATATCTGTTTGAAGACTTTGACTGAAGACTTTCCAAATTTCCTCAGTTCAGTTTCTTTAGTCTGTTTGTATTCATCCATGTATTATCCTATGTTTACGCTTTCTGTACTCTGTGCTCGTCTCCATTTCATCATGATGACCATGCTTGTGTTCTGTTAGGTTTACTTTTGAGTACTTATTCCGCTGCAAGTAGTTCTTCACTAAGGAATTTCCTCACTCGCAAATTCCTCAGTGAAGAATTCATAAAAATCACCTATTCACCCCCCCTCTAGTCGATATAATGCACTTTCAGATGAGTATCTCTCGAGTTGAACAAATGAAGCACATCGAGAGCAAAGTAAGAAGGTGCAATAGGAAGTTTCAAGCAGATAGACAATCATCGTCGTTGCCTGAAACAGGGTGTGAAAGGGGGTTCTGAGCTACGGGAATAAGTATTGTGTTTAATATCGGATTTGATGATCACACGAAAGATGGCTCGTGAATTACATATGAAGCCAAGCGTGAGGAATAACTTTGGAAATAGGGGGTGTACAGAGTCAGGTTTCGATCCTGTGGAACTGTGGGTTATGGGTCCACCATGTGGGTTAAAAGTAGGAAGGGCGATGACTACTCGCACAACCATGATAGCAAGGCAGGTCAAAGGATAATCCGCCAGTTATGTTGGCAACAACGTTGGTACCAAGGGCGAGGGACGAAGAGAATCATTTTCCTGCTCGTTGAAACGAGGCGGACCAATAGGCAATGTTCTTGTCCATCAGTGGTTACTGGAATGTCATCAACAATAGTAACATGGTCTTACTAACAGAGTGGTACAGCGAGGTGCTTACCTAAGCAGGGAATTATCACCGCTCAGTTAAGTATGATTACAAGAAAGGTTAAACAAAACAAATGGAAAGGAAAATATATTTCCCATCCATGTGAGGTCAGCAAGTAGACGACCAATTATGTAAAGGGGCAATGGATTTCATGATGTTACCCATACAACGGTGTTTGGATAATCGATTAAGGGACATTTAGCCTTGCGCTTCAATTTCTTATTGAAGATGAGTACCACATACATGCTTCAAGATAGCATTGACATGGTCTTCAAGCAAAGGTCATACTTTGGATACACAAAGGATCCAGCTGGAACAACTTATAGAATAAGTCTTACAATTTCCTCATGAAGAATCGCTAAGCTTGCTAAAAAGGAAAATATAACAATGGGTACTCTGGCCAGGTGTGCTGGGCATGACATCACCTTATTGAATTAAAGACCAATGTTATAACTCTTGGGAATATGTTCCAACCATCATATCTAACCGAGATTCAGATCTGATTGGTGTCAGGATACCTCAGACTCAGGATGCCTGAGAAGAAAAGGTGCAACGCAATTGACGAGATGACATTATAAGATTCTCGGGCAATGAACTATGGAAGCGAGTTCTGAAACAAGAGTTCATCATTAAACCAAGGAGAGGATGAGGAGGTGGCTGATGGACCCAGTGATAATTCCTCATGATTACCAACAAGATGGATTCCACAATTATGTGAACAAGGAAATAACATTTGTCTAATCAAATGATATAATGATGTATGCTCGAGGAAAACATACACAATTAAACTTGGTTGAAAGGTGCACCGGAAATATGGGATTAGGTTGCATGATCAAGGTTAGAATGGTGTTTCAATAACCAATGGTCTAAGACTGAACTATTGACCATTAACTTCAAAGTGATAAGGTTGCTAGAAATACAGAATCCAAGCAGCACCGTTCACTTGTTGGTACCCCGGTTAGAATCAACACGGGTGAGGGAGTCCTGGATTAGGGGGTGTCCGGACAGCCGGACTGTGTACAATGTCCGGACTATTGAAGCGTGAAGATACAAGACTCAAGACTTCGGCCCGTGTCCAGATGGGACTGTCCTTTGCGTGGAAGATAAGCTTGACGATCCGGATATTGTGTTTCCTTCCTTGTAACCGACTCCATGTAAACCCTAGCCCTCTCCGGTGTCTATATAAACCGGAGAGTTGGTCCTTAGAAGGACGATCACAATTACAATCATACCATCATAGGCTAGCTCTTAGGGTTTAGCCTCTAAGATCTCGTGGTAGATCTACTCTTGTACTACCCATATCTTCAATATTAATCAAGCAGGAAGTAGGGTTTTACCTCCATCGAGAGGGCCCGAACCTGGGTAAACATCTGTGTCCCTTGATTCCTGTTACCATTAGCCTTGACGCACAAATAGGGACACCCTACCCGAGATCCGCCGGTTTTGACACCAACATTGGTGCTTTCATCGAGAGTTCCTCTGTGTCGTCACTGCAGGGCTTGATGGCGCCTTCAATCGTCAACAACACGGTCCAGGGGGAGACTTTTCTCCCCGGATAGATCTTCGTGTTTGGCGGCTTCGCACTGCGGGCCAATTCACTTGGCCATCTTGAGTAGATCGATGGCTACGCTCCCGGCCACCAGGTTAGGTTCGGAAACTCGAACTACACAACTGATATTCACGGAGACTTGATCTTCGACGGATTTGGGCCTGCGCCAAGAGCACCGAACAGTCACGACGAGCACGGCTTAAACCTGCTGTCGGACAAAGCTCGGGATCTAAACCCGGAGCAAGTTGTGTTGCCTAAGGATGGAGGGGTGGACCTCGTCCTGTAGGCCGCACACTCATCGGCGATGGAGCCGAACACGGGTCCCACCTCTGTGGTGGCATGTGACTTCGGACCCCCGGATTCGCATCCGTATGTTGGTTCCTGTCCGCGCGCTCTCGAGCCCGCCGAGCCTGGTTGGGCTCAACGGAATTCACCGCTGCGGATGTCTTCCAGCACTTGCCCTTTGGCGACATGCTGAATTTGTTAAAAACTCTCTCTTTGACAGAAAATTCTGGGCCGAACTATGTCCGGCTCGAGTGGGGAGCAGGCGACGAAGAAATTCGTTACCCACCCACCACCCACTTCATAGCCACGGTTGATGATTTAACCGACGTGCTTGACTTCGACTTCGAAGGCATCGACGGTATGGACGACGATGCAAGAGAAGATTCAGAATCTATGGGGTACCCGACTTCCGCCTCGTCACACGACATATACATGGTGGATACGCCCAAGCAGGACGACGGTGACAATCCAGAAGATAAACCCCCGAGCAAAAGCCGAAGCGATGGCGCAGACGCCGTTCCAAGTCCAGCAACAGTAAAAAAATCAGCAAGAGCGCCAGAAGGATCGATACTCCGGTCAACCCCGAAGGCAACAACGACCATACGGAACCAGCGATGGAGCAGGATGAACCAGGTCACGCCGAACACAGTTCGGAGGAGGCTCAACGAACCGCTCCACAACCGCGACAGAGCGGCTACCGACACCGTGCACGATCTACATGAGCACCTAGATAAGAAAGCTGGCGCAGCTAGGTCCATCTACGGGTCTAAAGGACACACCCCGGTGAGGGACTATGGTCACCAAAACGATTATACTAATCAAATACCAGTTCGGAATAAACACCGGACACAACAACAGCCGACGACATGCCACAGTACGTCCAGATACAGAGGGGCTGCTCACCCCCTGTGCTTTACTGAAGAAGTACTGGACCATGAATTTCCACAGGGCTTTAAACCTGTGAACATAGAGGCATACGATGGAACGACAGACCCAGGGGTCTGGATCGAGGACTTTATCCTGCACATACATATGGCTCGTGGGGATGACCTCCACGCCATCAAATACCTTCCCCTCAAACTAAAGGGACCAGCTCATCACTGGTTGAAAAGCCTCCCCGAAAATTCAATTGGGAGTTGGGAGGAACTCGAAGACGCTTTCAGGGCCAATTTTCAAGGGACTTATGTCCGGCCTCCGGATGCTGACGATTTAAGTCACATAATCCAACAGCCCGGAGAGTCCGCCCGCAAACTTTGGAACAAATTCCTCACTAAGAAGAATCAAATTGTCGATTGTCCGGACACCGAAGCCTTAGCGGCATTCAAACACAACATCCGCGATGAGTGGCTCGCCAGACACCTTGGCCAAGAAAAGCCAAGGACAATGGCAGCCCTAACAAGCCTTATAACCCGCTTTTGCGCGGGTGAAGATAGCTGGCTAGCCCGTAAAGGCACCAGCGACTCCAGCACATCCGAAATAAGGGATGGCAACGGGAAGCCATGGCGTAATAAAAACAAACGCCAAAACAAGGAGGAGAGCCCGGATAACACAATGGTCAATGCCGGATTCAGGGGCTCTTGACCTGATCAGCAAAAGAAGCCATCTAAAGGCAGCAAAGAGGGACCGTCCGGTCTGAATAGAGTCCTAGACAGACTGTGCCAAATTCATGGCACCCCTGACAAACCTGCAAACCACACGCACAGAGAGTGCTGGGTCTTCAAGCAGGCCGGCAAATTAAATGCTGAACACAAGGGAAGGGAAACACCAAGTGAAGACGAGGACGAACCTCGCGAGCCGAACACTGGAGGGCAGAAAAAAATTCCCGCCAGAGGTTAAAACAGTGAACATGATCCACGCGACTCGTACATCCGTGAGAAGGCACGAACGCACGCATAGAGACGCGCGCGATATAGAGCCCATCGTACCTACACCTAACTACTAGATGTCTTATCTAATCACCTTCGACCGCTTGGACGGCCGAACTAGTATTCGGCGCGAAGGATCAGAGGCCTTGGTGCTTGACCCAATAATCGACGGATACCATCTCACCCACGTCCTCATGGACGGCAGTAGCAGTCTCAATCTAATATATGAGGACACTGTCCGCAGGATGGGGATAGACCCATCCAGAATTAGTGAAAGCAACACCACCTTTGAAGGGGTGATACCAGGTGTTAAAGCCTACAGTCGGGGCTCCGTCATACTGGAGGTAACATTCGGCTCTCCAGGCAACTCCAGAAGCGAAGAACTACTCTTCATCATCGCACCCTTCCAAAGCGACTATCACTCATTGCTTGGACGAACGGTCTTCGCCCGCTTCAACGTGTTGCCGCACTATGGCTACCTTACACTCAAGATGCCCGGTCCACGTGGCGTCATCACCGTTAGCGGAATAACAGAGCGCTCTTCACGCGCAGAGGAACATGCGACGGCCCTAGCGGCCGGACTATAAGCGGCCTCCAATATAAAAAAAAACATGACTGGTCGTTAAGACCACAGACACGGTTAGACGAGTCCGGTCGCCCAGATAAAATCGAACCAGGGCACCGTATATATAATCCCATAGCGGATACCAGGGGCTATAAACACTTAATAAAGCCCCACACTTGGCTCAATGATACATCTCCAACGTATCTACTTTTCCAAACACTTTTGCCCTTGTTTTGGACTCTAACTTGCATGATCTGAATGAAACTAACCCGGACTGATGTTGTTTTCAGCAGAACTACCATGATGTTGTTTTATGTGTAGAAAAGAAAAGTTCTCGGAATGTCCTGGAAATCCATGGAGGCACTTTTTGGAATTAATAAGAATTTTTGGTGAAAGAATTAATGCCAGGGGGCCCACAGCCTGTCCACGAGACAGGGGGGAGCCCCCACCTAGGGCGCGGCCTCCTATCTCGTGGGCCCCCTGGACCTCCACCGACGTCAACTCCAACTCCATATATTCACGTTCGGGGAGAAAAAAATCAAGGAGAAAGTTTCATCGCGTTTTACGACACGGAGCCGCCGCCAAGCCATACTCTCTCTCAGGAGGGCTGATCTGGAGTCCGTTCGGGGTTCCGAAGAGGGGGATTCGTCGCCGTCAACATCATCAACCATCCTCCATCACCAATTTCATGATGCTCACCGCTGTGCGTGAGTAATTCCATCGTAGGCTTGCTAGACGGTGATGGGTTGGATGAGATTTACCATGTAATCAAGTTAGTTTTGTTAGGATTTGATCCCTAGTATCCACTATGTTCAGAGATTGATGTTGCTATGACTTTGCTATGCTTAATGCTTGTCACTAGGGCCCGAGTGCCATGATTTCAGATCTGAACCTATTATGTTTTCATGAATATATGTGTGTTCTTGATCCTATCTTGCAAGTCTATAGTCACCTATTATGTGTTATGATCCGACAACCCCGAAGTGACAATAATCGGGACACTTCTTGGTGATGACCGTAGTTTGAGGAGTTCATGTATTCACTATGTGTTAATGCTTTGTTCCGGTTCTCTATTAAAAGGAGGCCTCAATATCCCTTAGTTTCCGTAAGGACCCCGCTGCAACGGGAGGGTAGGACAAAAGATGTCATGCAAGTTCTTTTCCATAAGCACGTATGACTATTTACGGAATACATGCCTACATTACATTGATGAACTGGAGCTAGTTCTACATCACCCTATGTTATAACTATTGCATGAGGAATCGCATCCGGCATAATTATCCATCACTGATCCATTGCCTATGAGCTTTTCACATATTGTTCTTCGCTTATTTACTTTTCCGTTGCTACTGTTACATCTACTACAAAAACCCAAAAACATTTATCTTTACTTTTTCTATCGTTACCATTACTATCATACCACTTTTGCTACTAAATACTTTGCTGCAGATACTAAGTTATCCAGGTGTGGTTGAATTGAGAACTCAACTGCTAATACTCAACAATATTCTATGGCTCCCCTTGTGTCGAATCAATAAATTTGGGTTGAATACTCTACCCTCAAAAGCTGTTGCGATCCCCTATACTTGTGGGTTATCAAGACTAATTTCTGGCGCCGTTGCCGGGGAGCATAGCTCTATTCTCTGAGTCACTTGGGATTTATATCTGTTGATCACTATGAAGAACTTGAATGACGCTAAAACCAAGATTTTTCCCTCAACTACAAGGGGAGGTAAGGAACTGCCATCTAGCTCTGCACTAGATTCTCCTTCCGTTACTAGTAGGCTTGTGACACCTAAACCTACTACTGCTATGAATTGTAATATGTCGCATGTTATTGATGATGCCACTTCTGCTATGCATGATGAAACTACTTCTGTGCGTGATACTACTGTGCTATTAGGTGAATTTCTTGATGAACAACTTGCTAGAGTTAGGGGGAATGAAAATATTGAAGAACCTATTATTGATGATAGTGATGATGAAGGTTCCCCCAATGATTATGTATTACCTGTTGTTCCTAAGGATTATGTTATGAATGAAGCGGCTGCTATGGAAATTCTTGCTTGCAATGATAGAAATGATCTTAAGAAATTATTAGCTAAATGGAAGCAGCAGTCTCTTAATGCTAGAATGAAACTCGATCCAGCTTTTGCTACTTCACCTATCTGTGTTACTGATAAGGATTATGAATTCTTTGTTGATCCTGATATTATTACTTTAGTTGAATCTGATCCTTTTTATGGCCTTGAATCTGAAACTGTTGTGGCACATCTTACCAAGTTGAATGATATAGCCACCCTAGTTACTCATGATGAGAAGTCTCGCTATTTATATATCCTTAAGATATTTCTGTTCTCATTAGAGGGTGATGCTAAGACTTGGTATAATTCTCTTGCTCCTGGTTGTGTGCGTAGTCCCCAGGATATGATTTATTACTTCTCTGCTAAATATTTCCCTGCTCATAAGAAACAAGCTACCTTGCGGGAAATATATAATTTTGTGCAAATCAAAGAAGAGAGTCTCCCACAAGCTTGGGGGAAGTTTTCTCCGGTTACTTAATGCTTTTCCCGATCATCCTCTTAAGAAAAATGAAATACTTGATATCTTTTATAATGGACTAACCGATGCTTCCAAGGACTACGTGGATAGTTGTGCTGGTTGTGCTTTCAGGGAAAGAACAGTCGAGGAAGCTGAAATACTATTGAATAATATGTTGACTAATGAAAATAATTGGACTCTTCCTGAGCCAGTTCCTAAAGTAATTCCTGAACCAATTGAGCCAACTCCTGAGCCTATTCCTAAACCCACTCCGAAGAAGAGAGGTGTTTTATTTCTCAGTCTTGAAGATATGCAAGAGGCAAAGAAATCAATGAAAGAAAAAGGTATTAAAGCTGAAGATGTTAAGAATTTACCTCCTATTGAAGAAATACATGGTCTTAATTTACTGCCTGAAGAACCACGTTGTCTTGATAACCTGACATAGGTAGTAAAGGTAAATTCTCTCTATAGATATGATAAAGTTGAAATACCCTCTACTAAATTTCATAACCCATGCTTAGATGAATTTGATAACTTTATGGCTAGACAAGAAAGTTTCAATGCTTATGTTGGTAGAGAGTTAAAGAATAATGCTTTCGAGATAGGACGCGTAGGTGATAATCTGGCTAGAGTTAAAGATGAACTTCACCGCGTTAGCAAATATGCTTCTATGGTTGCTACTCAAGCTGAGCAAGTACTTAAAGCTCAAAATGATTTGCTTGATGAATTAAATAATAAAAATGACTTTGCTGTTAGAGTGGCTACTAGAACTGGTAGAATGACTCAGGAACCTTGTAGGACCTTGAAGTATGTCTAGAGGGGGGTGATTAGACTACTTGACCAATAAAAACTTAACCTTTTCCCAATTTTAGAGTTTGGCAGATTTTAGCTACTTTAGGACAAGTCAAGCAATCATCACACTATTCAAGCAAACATGCAAAGAGTATATAGGCAGCGGAAATTAAAGCATGCAACTTGCAAGAAAGTAAAGGGAAGGGTTTGGAGGATTCAAACACAATTGGAGACACGGATGTTTTTGGCGTGGTTCCGATAGGTGGTGCTATCGTACATCCACGTTGATGGAGACTTCAACCCACTAAGGGTAACGGCTGCGCGAGTCCACGGAGGGCTCCACCCACAAAGGGTCCACGAAGTAGCAACCTTGTCTATCCCACCATGGCCATCGCCCACGAAGGACTTGCCTCACTAGCGGTAGATCTTCACGAAGTAGGCGATCTCCTTCCCTTACAAACTCCTTGGTTCAACTCCACAATCTTGTCGGAGGCTCCCAAGTGACACCTAGCCAATCTAGGAGACACCACTCTCCAAGAAGTAACACCTTGATCTTGTGCTTCAAATGATAGTCTCCCCAACACTCAACTCTCTCTCATAGGTTTTGGATCTGGAGGAAAGAAGATTTGAGTGGAAAGCAACTTGGGGAAGGCTAGAGATCAAGATTCATATGGTAGGAATGGAATATCTTGGCCTCAACACATGAGTAGGTAGTTCTCTCTCATAAATGGTAAGTTGGAAGTGTAGGTTCGTTCTGATGGCTCTCTCCACGAATGAAGAGGAGGTGGAGGGGTATATATAGCCTCCACACAAAATCTAACCATTACACACAATTTACCAAACTCGATGGGACCGAATCGTTAAACTCGGTCGGACCGATTTAGTAAACCTAGTGACCGTTAGTGATTTTCGGTGGGACTGACATGCATCTCAGTGAGACCGATTCGGTTAGGGTTAGGGCATAACGTAATCTCGGTAAGACCGATTACACAAACTCGGTGAGACCGATTTGGTAATAAGCTTTCCAGAGAGTTGGTCAGGTAAACTCGGTGGGACCGATTTGCTCTTTTCGGTGAGACCGAAATGTTACAAAAGGAAATAGAGAGTTTACATTGCAATCTCGGTGGGACCGATCGCTCACTTTGGTTAGACCGAAACGTTACGAAGGGAAACAGAGAGATTACAACCCCATCTCAGTGAGATCGAGATCCCTATCGGTAAGACCGATTTGCTTAGGGTTTGTGGCAGTAGCTATGACTTTTGGAATCGGTGGCGCCGGATAGGAAGAATCGGTGTGACCGATTTTGGCTTTGGGTTTAGGTCATTTGTGGATGTGGGAAAGTAGTTGAGGGTTTTGGAGCATATCACAAAGCACATGAAGCAAGAGGCTCATTAAGCAACACCTCATCCCTCCTTGATAGTATTGGCTTTTCCTATAGACTCAATGTGATCTTGGATCACTAAAATATAAAATGAAGAGTCTTGAGCTTTTGAGCTTGAGCCAATCCTTTGTCCTTAGTATTTTGAGGGATCCACTTCCATCATCCATGCCATGCCATTCATTGAGCTTTCCTGAAATAATAGTCTTGGAATAGCATTAGCTCAATGAGCTATATGTTGTTATGAATTACCAAAACCACCTAGGGATAGTTGCACTTTCAATCTCCCCCTTTTTGGTAATTGATGACAACATATAGATCAAAGCTTCGACAAATGATAATAAGATTGAATAACATCGTCGCTTTGAGAAGTATGTGATAACCAAGAGCTCCCCCCTAAATTTGTGCATGGGTTAAGATTTGCTTTGGACTGCAAATGCACAATGAATTAGGCTCATGGGTTACTCTTCCATGTCACATACATCTTGGTGGAGCGCTCAAAATAATAAACATTGAATACATGCACTCATCACCAAGCATAGTGAATGATCACATAAGGTAGATAGGATAATATCATCAAACATGCATAAGTGTAGCTTATGATCAAACACATGATCATCAATGTCTCACAAGCATAGTATCTCAACCAAAAGAAAACAAAGTTTGAAAAACCACCAAATAAAGCAAGAGAGAATAAAAGCAACACACTCTCTCTCTCTCGAAGCCTATGATCTATACATTTTTCTCCCCCTTTGGCAACAAGTTACCAAAAAGTTCATAGAAAATGCATAGTGCTAGATCGACTCTCAGGCTTGATCTTCTGGTGGTGGTGTCCTGATAACTCCAAGGACGAAAGCTTCAGTTGAAGTAGAGGGTGCTGGAGTGGATGCTGGAGCTGGTTGCACTGGAACTGTAGGTGCTGTAGCTGGTGCTGAAGTTGTTGCTCTAGTGTCTGTCACTGGCACTGGAACTGACCTATGGGCTCTGGGCACTGGAACTGCCTTCTCCTTCTTCTCCTGAGCTTGAACTGATTGTGGATCATTTTCATTCATGACAACCTCATTGTCCTCAAAGTCTGGATAAAGTGGAAAATGTTCCTTATCCAACTGATATCTCCCTGTGCCCATCTTTGAGTTGATCAATTCCTGAATCTGAGGTGCATATCCACAACTCCTCTTCTGATCTGCTACAGTCCTCTTGATTGTTTCAATCATCAGGCTCATGACTTTGAACTTCGGTGGCACATCAAACACATGCAGCATGTTGATGGCATGCCCTCTGATCATGTTATGGTCACCAGACTTGGGCAACAAAGTGTGCCTCAGGAGCCAATTGATGGTTGGCAACCCTGACAGCAGAAAGTGAACTGATCCAAACTTGTGAGTCTCTACTGCCTTGTCTGGGATTTCCTTGTACATGTGAGCCATTGAATTGTGATCCATCTTCTTCCTTGCATAAATGTCTAGGTCATCCTCATTTTCCTTGGGGGCATTTATTAGACTTGCCCATTCTTCAACAGTGGATTGGTACCTTGTACCTTCAGACATCCAAACAATTCTACCATCTGGGTAAAAATGTGTTGTGGAGTAGAACTGCATGATAAGCTCATCATTCCAGTGGGTGAACTTCTGTCCAACAAAATCAGCAACTCCACAAGCAACAAAGCTTTCTTGCACTCCAGGATAGTGGTTCTCATTGTCCTTGATGTAGGTCCAGTCGACCCACCTCATGTCACAAACTATGGGCTTCTTGTCCAATAGAATAGTTTCATAGAAGTCCTGCTGTTCCTTTGTATGGAACATGTAGTCAACAACAGTTCTTCTTCTTGAAGCATATGGATCTTCCATCCTCCACAGTCTCAGCCCTGAATCCTTCCTGATTCTCATGTCCTCAGCCACATGATGGGCATCATTGTGGTCTGGTATCTTGGGCTTGAGTTTTCTTAAGACTTGACCTTCTACATCTTCTTCTTCAGCAACATTGGGCATTGGGGCCTTGTTCTTCTCAGCAGCTGGAATACTCCTAGTATTCCTCTTTGGAACTTGCTTGGCCTTGGAGGTAGCTTTGGGTGCATCCTTGGGCTTAGATGTTGCAGCCCCTGATCTGATTGCATCACCCATAAGCTTAGGTGCCTTAGGTGCTGGTGCAGCATCCTCTTCCTCTTCTTCAGATTCTCTTCTCATAGAGGGCTTTCCAAGGACCTTGGCAGTTGTGGTTCTTGCTCTCTTCTTTTTCTTGTCTTGAGCACCATCATCCTCCGACTCAATTGTGAATTTCATAGTCTCTCCAGTAGGAACTTTCTGAGGTTTGGATGATGTATCTTTCCTTGCAGGTGCCTCTTTGGGTTGAGCCTGAGCTGGCACTTGAGTCTACTTTCTGGCCTTTGGCATTGGTGTCCTCTTGGCAGGAACTTTCTTCTTCAGACCTGGTTTAGTGCTCTGTGCAGAGCCATATTCTTTCTTGATCACTACCTTCTTGGAAGTAGCCTCATCTTCCTCAGCTTTGTAATCTTCATCCTCTGAATCTGAAGTTCTTTTCCTACTTTGCCTAGTAGCAGGCTTAGGCAAATTGCTAGGAGTACTTCTGCTCCCTTCATCTGTAGTTGAGGGACTAGTGCCCTCACTCAAGTCCATCTGCTCTTCTGACCTGTTCTGGCTGTCACTCTAATCTGACATACTGCAAAAGCTGACTGCTGACCCTGTGAAGAGTTATAGATGAGATAGAATAGATGAGCATCACAAAATGCGGAGATTTTTGCAAAAGAATGACTCAAAAGTTCAGTTTTAGTTTTCCACAGAAAGCATTTCGGATCAACCGATTTTCAAACTCAATGATACCGAAGCAGTTTTGGAACCTAAACTGATGATCTCGGTTGGACCGAGTCTTAGTTTGGTGGCACCGAGACTGCTAGGGTTTCACAGAATCCTCAAATCGGTCGCACCGATTAGTAATTCTCGGTCAGACCGAGAGTCACTAGTGCAATGGCATAAGCCAAATCGGTGAGACCGAGTTTTTCAACTCGGTGGGTCCGAGATGGTTTTGGTGGAAACCTAACCCTAAAAATTTGAATCTCATCTAATATATGGATTAGTTTGGCTGGATAGAAGAGTCTCAATCGTGGCAAGAATCAATAAGAGTACAATGTGCTAGGAATCAGACATGGATAGCACAAAGATTGAGTCCATACCCTAACTTTGCGGTGGACTCGCTAAGGCAGCAATGGCAGGGACGAAATCCGTTGACGGCGGCGGAGACCAGCGACAGGAGGCTGCTGGCGATGAGGAGACGATCCGGAGACCTCCGATAGCAGAGCGAGCTATTGCGCGGGTGAAGGGTTTCGGAGAAATTTCCAAAATTTTGCCCGTGGCTATTGTCGGTGTCAAAACCGGCGGATCTCGGGTAGGGGGTCCCGAACTGTGCGTCTAGGCGGATGGTAACAGGAGACAAGGGACACGATGTTTTTACCTAGGTTTGGGCCCTCTCGATGGAGGTAAAACCCTACTCCTGCTTGATTAATATTGATGATATGGGTAGTACAAGAGTGGATCTACCACGAGATCAAGGAGGCTAAACCCTAGAAGCTAGCCTATGGTATGATTGTTGTAATGGTTGTTCGTCCTACGGACTAAAACCCTCCGGTTTATATAGACACCGGAGAGGGCTAGGGTTACACAGAGTCGGTTACAATGGTAGGAGATCTACATATCCATATTGCTAAGCTTGCCTTCCACGCCAAGGAAAGTCCCATCCGGACACGGGACGAAGTCTTCAATCTTGTATCTTCATAGTCTTGGAGTCCGGCCGATGATGATAGTCCGGCTATCCGGACACCCCCTAGTCCAGGACTCCCTCAGTAGCCCCTGAACCAGGCTTCAATGACGACGAGTCTGGCGCGCATATTGTCTTCGGCATTGCAAGGCGGGTTCCTCCTCCGAATAATTCATAGAAGATTATGAACACCAGGATAGTGTCCGGCTCTATAAAATAAATTCCACATACCACCGTAGAGAGAATAATATGTACACAAGTTCAATCTGCTGACGTATTTTGTGGCGTGACGTCACACCACTACCAAGCCTTTACTTGAATCATTTTTATTATACCACCTCAGCGCGTTTAGCGAAGCGGTTGCCTTGGCACGTCTTGTCGAAGCATAGATTGTGTTCCCCTTATTCTGGGATTCCCATTAATACGGACGTGGGTAACCCAACCGTGCCCGTTGCCACGCCTCCTCCATCGAAGGTGAGTTCCAAACGGTCACCGGGACGGCTCTTGGTATTCTCCCTCTTTATAATGAGACCAAGGCTCGTTTCTTTTCTTCAATCCTCAATCGAATCTGCCCCTCGCCCCGAGTTCCAACACCCAGGGCTCCAGATTCGAGCGCTTCGGACCTTCGACAATGTCCTGCTCCGACCTACAGGGCCGGTGGATGCCCTCCTCTGTTACGGAAGAGGACGTGCTAAAGCTGAGAGACGCCAGGTACCTGACCTACGAGATTTCGCATAGGTTGCCCGCCAAAGGGCAAGTCATTCCTACTCCCGAGCCCGGCGAGAGCGTCGTGTTCATGTCCCACCTCCGTCGGGGTTTAGGCTTCCCGATGGATCCTTTTGTGAGAGGGCTCATGTTTTACTATGGGTTGGAATTCCATGACTTGGCTCCGGAGTCCATCCTCCACATGTCATCATTCATTGTCATCTGTGAAGCCTTCCTCCGCACTACCCCTCACTTTGGTTTGTGGCTCAAAACCTTCAACATGGAGCCGAAGATGATTGAGGGGTGTCAAGTAGAGTGCGACGGGGCGGTTGTAAGCAAGAGGGCCGATGCTCCGTGGCCCGAGGGCTCTTTCCAGGAGGAGCTCGGTTTGTGGCAACAGGAGTGGTTCTATATTACCGCTCCCAGGGGCAGCAGGCAGAAGCCGCCGCCCGTCTTTCGCTCGGGCCCTCCACAACGGCCGATGTCATGGGTCAGCAAAGGGCCTAACTGGGGGCCATCAAAGGACGTACCCCTATTGCAGGGCTGGATTAGAGACCTCCAAGAGAGGGAGATCAATCTGGTCGTAGTGATGCTGGTTATGCTGATTCGGCGTCTTCTGCCCTGCAAACGGCGCCCCCTCCGCCTGTGGGAATTTAATCCGGAGGGGCCACGAGCTCTTTAACACTTCATGGGTTCGACACCCACGGAGATGTACAAATTGTTCTTCGGATCACAAGAAGTGTGTCCGGAATTAACCGAGGATGCCGGCCTAAGCTGCAATCGCCCGGATACTCAAGTAAGTAGCCCTGTGTCCGGACGCATCATCCATTTATTCATTATGGATTTGCCTTTTAACCAGCTACCCCTTGGACAGGAGTGGATAGTGCAGGCTAAACTGATACGATGTCCGGCCCCCCTCCCTGAGACCACGCCGAATCCGGTGTTGGTCAAGATGCTGGAGGTTGCGCCTCTAGAGGAGGGCGAAGGGGAAAACAGAGAAACTACCGCCTCTACTAAGGAGGCTTTGGAGAAAGGGGGGATCGAGAATCCGTCCCTCCATGGGGAGAAGTGGACCGCTTCCGAAGACCCGGAGGCTAAGGCCTCAAAGCAGGGGAAGAAATCTTCACCAGAGGGTCCTACACCGGGGGAGGCCCCGGCCGCACTATCTTCCCCAAAGAATCAACCCTCCAGCGAGCCGTAAGTAGAAAAAAGGGAAATTTTGTAATAAGGGACATCTCTATTTTTGCTTCTGAGGATAACCGAAGTTTTTACCTTGTAGTTCGGATCTCCGTCCTTCTCAGCTGAGCTCATCTTCGAGGGACCTCCGTCCGGAGATGATGGAGAGCGAGACGCCTCCATCTGCCGCACCATCAAGCGGGGTGGACGACCCTGAGGTGTCGTCACGGAGGGTCTCCCCGAGTCCGGCAGGGCCGGAGAGTTCGACACCAACTGGTGTACGGCCGGGGGAGCTGAAGGATGTGCTCGAGAGGGCATCCATCTCAGAGGGTCACCGCACATTGATGAGTACGGTGATTGAAAGAATTTCATCCGCCGAGGGCGGGTTGCATGATGCCGTCAGAAGTTTGCTGGCGGGGTTTGTGGTACGTAAAAATGACGTACCTTTTGACAGTTTTACACATAAAGTGTGCCCTGTATAGATAGTAGCCCCTGAGACTCGGTACATTGTCGAAAGCAACAGCGTGCCGAGGATCGTAATCTCAGGTATTAATTCTCGCCTTTCCTATGCAGGTGGCGGATAGTCCAGTGGCCAGCCAGACTGATGGGGTTGCCGAACTAAAGCGGCAGCTCGACATTGCGGATGCAGACATCGCGCTGGTCAATAAACGACTCGACGAGTCACAAGGTAGGTTGTTTCTCCGTGGTCACCTAGTAAGGGAGCTGACGCCCACTCCTTACAATATGTATGCGTGATGCAGATGGTGCCACTGCTGTGGAGAACCTTCGGGCAGAGCTTGCTCGAGCCAAGGAGCAGGCCAGAAGGAGTGATGCGGCTGCTTCGAGGGCGGCTGAAGAGCTAAGAGCCGAAAAGGCAGCTCACTGCCAAAGCAGGGAGGAGATGGCCGGAATGGCTGTGAAGCTGAAGGATGTTACCGACCGCTATGAGGTTCTTGAAAAAGAACGCCGAGCGGAGCGAGAAGACCTGAAGAAGGCCACCGCCGAAGCCAAGGATGCCTGTTCTGCAATGAGGGCTATAAAGGAGGAGCTGCGTCAGGCCGGAGACATTGCGACTGGCAAGCCCTTTCTGCTCCGCAGGAAGTTCACGGATCAGAAGTATGCTCAGCTTGGCCAGTTGTGGGGTCCGGAGGATCCTTATCTTGATTTGGCGGCGAGTGCGGCGGATGCGGTTGTGCACTTCCGAAGTCAAAAGGATCACGAGATAGAAGAGCTTTTTTGGTCTCAATTCCACAGTCCGGAGCATTCACTTCCGTTGACCGATCAGTTGGCTGAGTGGGCTGAGCTGAATAGATTGTCCGGATTGGCCATGACGGATGTAGTGGCTCATCTGTGGCTGGATAGGCCCAAGCCGAAGAGTTATTTTAGCTTATTGCAGCAATTTCTTGGGGCGGTGCCGCATATCAAGGCGGTGAAGCGGTCGGCATGCATAGAGGGTGCACGGATGGCCCTTGCCCGTGTGAAGACATACTGGACGGAGATGGATGCCACCGATATTGCAACCCGGGGTTCGGACGAGAGCCGGTTACCCGCCGAGCACTATTTTGGGGAAGTCCTGTAGGGTGCTCGTGTAATAGAGTCGCAGTGCTCAAAAAATGTCATGTTCAAATGATCTTTATGATTTGTAATACGATATTCATAATAGAAGTGCTTTTTATACTTGTGCATTCAAGTATTGAAATATTTCCTGTGCGGCCGTTAATGTATACTTGTGTATAACCTGAAATATGGTGGTCTTTGGCTTCAGCCCCCACGCACATGGTGCAGGGGTGTTTGCAAAATAGCGCATTTTCACACTTAATCCAACGTCTTGGTCCTGTAAAGGAGGTGGTAGCGTAGCAAACGAGGCAACCGGACTATAATGCTTTATCACTTTCACTTAGCCATAGGAGTTCGAAGGTGGGGCTATGATATAGCCCCTAGGGGCACCGCGCTCTCCGAATTCGGGGCGCGTATGTGCCTGACTGGGAAACAGTCCTTCGTCAAAGCGGAGGAATTTAAACATTCCGGTAGTCGATCGAGTGGTTGACCAGTCTCTCGCTATATCATGATAGTCAATTTTCGGCTTTCTCTAATGAGGTGCTCGCCCGGCCGAACCGGGGCACAATCGCAGTAGTTCTCCTGGTGCCGCGTTAGCCGATGATACGGAACGTAAGGCAGCAAAACACAGGAGCCGGGAAAACCCAACATTTGACCAAAGACATGATTCGGAGCTGATGCATATAAGGCCTAACTCGAGACGCCGAACACTCCCTAAGGTATTCGGTCTTTATGATAACGGGCAGAACGATGCCCTAAGCCCCTTGTGTCCAGGTACAGGTGAAAATTTCTGATGCGGCCAATGCCAAAACGCCAGCCTCCTCATCGGTTATGAAAAACCGGGGGATGTGAATCAACAAGAGACAGTAAGAAAGGTTTACGCAGGGTCTTAATCTGAAAAGAATCCTTGAGACGAGTCCCTGCTGCACGTCTGCGCCTGTGTCTCCGTTGTGCTGTATCCTGGACGGGTGTAGCACGCTGTTCATCTGTAAAAGAGAGGAACTTAGTTTGTAAAGAAATCGTGCAGAAAATGTAATGAAAACAAAGTATGAATGAATGGATAAAGTTGAGCGTTTGTTGGCTCTTATTGTTCATACGCACAGCCCCTTGTGAAGGGCTATGCGGCTAGGGAGCCCCTAGTTTATTCATGCCGGACTCGCCTAGCCGTGTCCGGGGTCTTGAACGACCTTTTAATGAGATGATGCCGCGTGGACCGGGCATTTTGAGTGTAAGAGACGCGTAGTGCGGTATTGCGTTAAAGCGGGCGAAAGCTCCACGTCCCAATAGTGCTTGATGGCTACTTTTGAATGGGACGACATGGAATAGTAGCTTTTCGCGACGGAAGTTGTCGGGTGATCCGAACACAACTTCTAGTAGTAAGGAGCCCGTGCACTTGGCGTAAGGGCCTGGCGTCACTCCTTTGAAGGAGGTGCGGCTATGGTGAATTTTAGTAGGGTCTATCCCCAACTTGCGGATTGTGTCCGGATATAACAAGTTTAGATCGCTGCCGCCATCCATTAGGACTTTTGTAAATTGTAGTCCGTCGATTACAGGATCCAATATCAGAGCAGTCCATCCTGCGTTTTGAATATTTCTGGAATAATCCAGGTGGTCGAAAGTAATTGGTTTTGACATCCAATCTCGGGATTCCGCTGGGGTGGACCGTGCGACGTGTACTTTAGCGGGTGCCGCAATATTGCTCCGTATTATCACATGGAGTGAGTTTACTATTTTGACTTCTTGCGGGAAAGTCTTTTGTTTTCCAGTGCTCTGCTGGTGGGGTTCGTCATCGTCCTCGCTTGGCGTGTCGAGCCCCTTGTGTTCGGCGTTGAGTCGGCCGGACTGCTTGAAGACCCAACAATCTCGGTGGGTGTGGTTTGCAGGCTTCCCGGGGGTACTGTGGATTTGACATATCCGATCCAAAATTTTGTTTAGGTTGGATAGCTCATCACTGTTGTCCTTAAGGGGTAGTGTTTTGTTGTTCGGCCGAGAGCTTTTGAATCCGGCGTTGACCGTTGTGTTCTTTGGGCCACTTTCTTTATTTTGGCGCTAATCTTTCCTGCGTCGTGATTTTCCATTTCCATCTCTGATCTCGGATGTACTCGGGTTGCTGGTGCTGCATCTTGCTAGCCAGCTATCTTCCCCCGCACAAAAGCGGGTCATGAGGCTCGTTAGCGCGGCCATTGTTCTTGGCTTTTCCTGGCCGAGGTGTCTGGCGAGCCATTCGTCTCGGACGTTATGTTTAAAAGCTGCTAAGGCTTCGTCGTCTGGACGGTCGACTATTTGGTTCTTTTTGGTGAGGAACCTGTTCCAGAATTTGCGCGCTGACTCTCCGGGCTGTTGAGTTATGTGACTTAAATCGTCTGCATCCGGAGGGCGGACATAAGTCCCCTGAAAATTTGCTCTAAACGCGTCCTCGGTCTCTTCCCAACTTCCAATGGTATTTTCTGGGAGGCTTTTGAGCCAATGCCGAGCTGGCCCTTTGAGCTTCAGGGGTAGGTATTTTATGGCATGGAGATCGTCTCCTCTAGCCATATGTATGTGTAGGATGTAATCCTCAATCCAGACTCCAGGGTCTGTTGTTCCGTCGTATGCCTCTATGTTTATGGGCTTGAATCCCACTGGAAATTCATGATCCAGCACCTCATCGGTGAAACATAGTGGGTGTGCGGCACCCCTGTATTTAGGTGTGCCGTTATCTTCGAGCACTCGGCGTGTTGTGTTGCTTCTTGGTGCCCTCTTTTTTGGCCCGTAAACGGACCTGACCGGGCCATCCTTTTGGCGAGCATCTTTATGTGTGTCATGTGCCGGCTTGTGTGCGGCGCCGCTTGCCGCTCTTGGCCTGTCATCTGGTCGTCTATCCGGCCAGGCGTCCTCTTTGCTTTTTGATTGTGGTGGCTCTACGGCCTCCTCGTCGAATTCGGGCAGCAGCTTGCGCTTGGGTAGCTTTTTGCTTGGTGACTATTGCCGTATTTGTCTGCGGTTTTGAGTACTTTGCTCCACCTCATTCTGAGTATGTCTTCCGCTGTTTTGAGCTTCCGTTTCTGCTTCTTCAAACTTCTTGTAGTGGCGACAGGCCTTTTGTGAAGGTTCTTATGCTCTGGTGATGTATCCTGCGTGAGATCGTCCGGACTGTTGTTTTCGCCGAGGATGGGTTGGTTGTCCGATTCATCCTGTTCGGATGGTTGTTTGGTTGCATGTTTGTCATCCACTGGCTTGCCCTGCTCTACGGCTGGGTCATTATGGGTGCTGTTGTCGCCGAGGCGGGACTTCGGGCAGCGCTTGCGTCGCCGTTTTGGTTGTTTTTGGGAGAATTATCCTTCGCCGCGTCCCGTTGTTCCTCGTTATCGCTTCCTTTTGGTGTGTCCACCATGTATATGTCATGAGTTGAGGTGGTCTTCCAGTGCCCCGTGGGTGCTGGTTCTTAGTCGCCCCCGGCATCGTCGTCCATACCGTCAATGTCTTCGGAGTCGTAGTCTAGCATGTTGATTAGATCGTCGACAGTGGCTACAAAGTGGGTGGTGGGCGGGATTTGAATTTCTTCGTCGACCGCATCCCAACCGTCCTGACCGCAGTTCGGCCAGGGCTCTCCTGACAACGAGAGATACTTTAGCGAATTCAAAATATCGCCGAAAGGCGAGTGCTGAAAGATGTCCGCGGCGGTGAGCTCCGTGATCGGCGCCCAATCGGACTTGATTGGTAGGGGCGCAGGAGGTTCGGAGTCCGGCGAGGAGTCCGACACCTCGGAGTCACGAGCTTTACAAGGGACAAGGTTAGTATTCGGCTCCATCGTCGTAGAGATTGCAGCCCCCGAGGCGGTGTCTAGCCACCCGTCCTCGATCTGCGCGGTCGGCTCCGAACTAAGGGTCGGAGCGGACTTATGTGCGGCCTCCAGGGCACTGTCCGGCAGCAGAGCTAAATCATGCCCATCGTGATAGTGCAGCGCACTCGGCTGTGGCTCGAATCCGTTGAATATCAAGTCTCTGCGGATGTCGGCCGTGAAGTTTAGACTTCCAAATCTGACCTGACGGCCAGGGGCATAGCTTTCGATCTGCTCCAGATGGCCAAGCGAATTGGCCCGCAGTGCAAAGCCGCCGAATACGAAGATCTGTCCGGGGAGAAAAGTCTCACCCTGGACTGCGTCATTGGTGTTGATGATCGAAGGAGCCATCGAGCCTATCGATGATGGCACAGAGGAACTCTCAATGAAAGCACCAATGTCGGTGTCAAAACCGGCGGATCTCGGGTAGGGGGTCCCGAACTGTGCGTCTAGGCGGATGGTAACAGGAGACAAGGGACACGATGTTTTTACCCAGGTTCGGGCCCTCTCAATGGAGGTAAAACCCTACTCCTGCTTGATTAATATTGATGATGTGGGTAGTACAAGAGTGGATCTACCACGAGATCAAGGAGGCTAAACCCTAGAAGCTAGCCTATGGTATGATTGTTGTAATGGTTGTTCGTCCTACGGACTAAAACCCTCCGGTTTATATAGACACCGGAGAGGGCTAGGGTTACACAGAGTCAGTTACAATGGTAGGAGATCTACATATCCGTATTGCCAAGCTTGCCTTCCACGCCAAGGAAAGTCCCATCCGGACACGGGACGAAGTCTTCAATCTTGTATCTTCATAGTCTTGGAGTCCGGCCGATGATGATAGTCTCGCTATCCGGACACCCCCTAGTCCAGGACTCCCTCAGCTATATATAGCCCGACCCTGTCGGTGTGACCGAGTGGAACAACTCGGTGGCACCGAGATGCATAACTGTGTACAATTACAGCAAATCGTTGTGACCAAAAAGTTCAAATCGGTTGCACCGAGATTGAAAACTCAGATCAACTTAATGATCTCGGTAGGACCGAAATGGAGGAATCGGTCAGACCGAGAGTCACAAAGAGGTTTTGGAAGTTTAAGTCTATGACGAATCGGGGACTCCGAGTGCTCCTCACATAGAGTGGTTCGAATCTGACTTGATCAAATTTTGTGATGTAGCATGAATAGAGTTTGAGATGAGAAAAGCATAGATAGCTAAAGAAGGTTCTTAGGCATTCTTGTCCATCCACTTGGCAAAAATAAAGAAACCAAACAATCAAAACAACAAGTGGATGTCCTTGAATGAGTAAAAATATGCACCAACATGCTCACACAATAAGATGGCAAATGAAATATGTGGCAAAGCATGCACAACGAATTCTAGCATCTATCAAACAATTGGCGATGACTAGGTCATCTATATATGAGTATATTGACTTAGGAGTCAAATGAGAACATTTGATCATAGGTCATACTCATCGTTTAAGCTCAAGTGGGGTTACCACTTTTACATAATGCATTGATGTGTTCACACCATTAGGGTTGCTTTGACTCAATTCTTAGAGTTAAGCTCCCCCTAGATGTGAGATCCCCCCTTAGAGGGATGAACTAACCTTGGGTTTTGTCGATGACAACTTCATGTAGGTGTTGAAGATGCGGATGCTCAATGTTGATGTAGATCATTTGGAGCAATCCTTTGGAGTGAGTTGCACTTTCAACTTACCTACATGGGTTAGTCCCACAAGGAACAAACAAGAATATCCATAGACATAGAGTGACGCACACCCAAGATGATGTCCATGAAATCATTAGGTTACCTTGTCCCTTGCCTTACCAACATGAGGGTTTGTGACTCCTTGAACTAGTGCAAGATGTGGAAGTTGATTGCACTTGTTCTTGCCATAATGATATGAGTGAAGAATGTTGGCGGAGTCACCCTCAAGAACTCTCTAGTTCTACTTCTTCGGGATCCACATCATCTTGATGGGAATCCTTGGAGTTGTAGTTGTACTTGATGAAGTTGAACTTGATGTAGTCTTGGGAACCCACATGAACGAGGCTTTAGGTGCTTCTTCAAATGCATCAATCTCTTCTTGAAGCTTGTCCTTGCCTTTGTTCTTGTGGTCTCGTGATGGAAGATCATCTTGAGCTTGTGTTCCCTTGAAGGAAGTAGGATCATACTTCTCTTGTTGAGGAACAAACTTTCTCTTGGGGTATTGATCTTCTTCCCACTCAACTCCATTGGCATTGAACTTTCGTTCAAAACCAACACCTTGATTCTTCCGGTGCCTTCCTTGCTTGTGTACAATTTCCTCGAATTGCTTACTCCCGGCAAGGCTCTTGTAAGCACCCTTCTCTATAATTCCCTTCAATAAGCTATTCTCTTGCTCAAGTGTAACTTGGCTAAGAGAATCATTAGTGGAATCAAGAGAACTACTAGAAGCAAAAATATTGGATTTGACATTATTATTATTGTTACTACTAGAGGAAGTATCTTTCTTGTACTTGTTACTAGACTTGACTTGAGGCATGTAAGTAGATAAGAGTAAACGCTTGGCAATGTAAGAAGAACTTTTCTTGCGGAGATCATCATAGATTGATTTTAAGAACTCATGCTCTTGCTCAAGATTGAGCTTTTCAAAGTGTAACTTCTCATGAGCCCTTAAAAGTTCTCGATGATCTTCGAAGATAGTTTCATGAGCCAACTTAAGAGTGTTTAGTTCTTTAGTTAGAAGCTCAATCTTCTCCTTATCATTGTCATTCGTTTTATCTTGATTAGTATGATTAATTGACGTTTCATCATAGTATTCATCACTGGAGTTGTCAACAAGTAAATCATCATCCACAAGCAAGTCATCTTCATCACTATTGAAATCAACATACTCAGGATGTGTTACCTTTGGACCTTTGGCCATGAAGCATCTTCCAACACCTTCATTTGGTGAATCAAATATGTCGTAGGAGTTGGTTGACACAAGTGCTAGACCGGCAACACCTTCATCTTGAGTATATTCGGAGTCAGAGTGATAGCTTCTCTCGGAGTGATTGTCAGAGTTGGAGCCGGAAACCCATTCACCAACATGAGCTTTATGTCTTTGTTTTGTGTAGCTCCTTGATGACTTGTCCTTCCTTTCAGAATCCTTGCTTCTCCGTGAGGGTCTTCGTTCATAACGATCATCTCTACTCCTCCTCTCTCTTGGTGGTGATTCTTCTCTTTTGCTTCTTCTTCTTGGAGAATCTTCTCTTCTTTTGTAGGGTGCCGTACACTCATTGGAGTAGTGTCCGGGTCTCCCACAATTGTAGCAATTCCGCTCTCGACTAGAAGATCTCTTGTCATTGTAAGACCTTGACTTTGAGCTTCTTTCTTTCCTTCTACTCTTGAAGAATTTGTTGAAGTTCTTCACCATTAAGCTCAATTCTTCATTGAAGGTATGTTTCTCACTTGATGATGTGGGGGCTTCACTTGAGGCTTTGTAAGCACCACTTGACTTGTTATGAAGTTCCTCCTTATCCTTGAGTGACATCTGGAGACCCACACCAAGATTTAACAACCCCCTCTGAGATCACTACAAGATGAAGAGAAGACAGTTACTAGCTGGAGTTGCCACCTGAGTTGCCTGATGTGCACAACGCTTTCCATGCATCACAACCGCGAAGGTGTTTCCAACTTCCTAACTAGCCCGGTCTCTACAAGGACATCGATCACCGAGCCATCGACCTCCAGCCCAATATGACCACTGCAAGAAACCCCTTAGAAACCTGGATCGAGAAGAACGTCATACACGAAGCCACACCATCAAGTACTTCAAGTTCAATGGAGCACCAAACAGAAGCAGAAGCAGTATGAGGACGTGAAGACTACCCCGAATCCAAGTTTCGATACTCCTTTCCGCGCCTAGTTTGGGAATCTCGGGGACGAGATTCTTGTAAGGGGGGTAGGTCTGTCACACCCTGATTTTCATGCCACAACACTTAAGCTATTGAATCATGATAAAATGTGGTTTTACAAAAACTTTTGAGTGTTTTGGACCTTGCCTTGATTGGATTTTGTCTGTTATTTGCAAGTGCTCTAAAAATCAAATAGATCCTCCAACTCTTATACTCCTTCTCCTTGATCCAAAACCTTTTCCCAATGATCATGCCATGTGTATAGTACAATATAGTATTTTCTTACAAAAATAATTTGGCCAAATAGTATTTTAAAAAATTAGTTTTCCAAAAACCCCTGAATTGAGGTTTGCACTGCAAGTACTTAATTAAGGGCAGTAAAAATCTTTCCAAAAATATATTTGACTCCTATTAGATATAGGATACCCAGAAACCACGAAAATATAATTTTAAAAGTTATTTTCATATTTTATTTGAAAGCTTTTTCTTAAGGCCAGAAATGGTCTCTAATAGGGAAAAATTATTTTATTATTTTAAAAATATTTGACAAAAATTAGGGAAACTCAGTGGGAATATATTGTCCATATATAAGAGTTTAAACACATGGTCCTGTTCAAAATATTTGTCAAATCCCTCAAAAACCCTTTCTGGATATTTCAGGCTTTTGAAATATCTACAAAGGTAATATTCTCCAAAAATCCCAAGAAAATTCTAACATGTCACATATGACATTTGTGATGATCTTGCCAAGTACCATGTCATGGAGAACAGTATAACCCCATGAAACCCTCTCAAAACCACTTCTGTCCTTTTTCAAGTTTGAACAACTTTGCACTGTCAAACATGTCTAAATGCTCTCAAACTTGGTGCACATTCTCAAATGGTGTAATAATGCATCTAGACCAAATGGAACAAGTTGGAGAGAATTTTATCTTGACCAAAATGCCCCAAAACCCTCTCTAACCAGAATCAAATTTGACCAAGTTTGTACTACCAACTTTCTCCCCTTAACGCAAACTTTTGTGAGCATGTTCACATAATCAAATGAGACCACTACACCAAGTAGTGCATGAAGGAGAAGTGATATGCTCAACTAGATCTACACAAGTCTGTTTCTGCTCATTTCTAGGGTTTACAAAAGTTGCATTGGCAACTTTGCCCAAATAAGCTCCAAATTGGTGGAAGGCCATATTTATATGTGTCATTTCACCCTGTGGAGTCTCATGGCATTTGGAGTTCATTTGCTTAACCAAACAAGCATCAAACACCTTCTGCCATTTTTCCAAAATGCCATTTTTGACCACTTCCACTATTCTCCTTGAGCTCCCCTTTTTACCAAAGCTCCTCCTAGACCCCTTCCACCTCTAGTAACAATGGAAAGTCCATAGCTCAAATTATTGGATGGGTAAAACCCCACTTTCTCTCTCTGGACAGCCCCTTTCTCCCTCTTCCTCACCTCTCTCCTCACTCCAGTGGCCCTCCATGGCATCCAATGCCATATCCACATTGTTTACTCCCCCTTGCAGCTACCAGACAAGAGTGGGCGCGCTAGTGCGCATGGAAAAGCCGCACATGCCGGCCAAAGACACGCTCTGGAGCACGAGGCAGAGCAGGCAACCATTGACGCCGCGTCCCTCGACCTCCTCGAGCCTCCCCCTCGCGCCATTCGAGGTGCCTCGATGTCTGCAACACGCCACCGCGCTGGCCCCCTCCTTTCCCCCTCTGTCTTACCCATGCCGCGCGTGTCAGGAGCCGCCCAGCTCGGCCAATGCCCGGCCTCGCACGCGCGAGCACCAAAGCCTTGTCCTGCTCCTCCTCTCTCTTCCTGGCGCCCCACTCAACTCCCACGGACGCCGTGGACAACCTCACTCCCTCCCTCCTGGCCGCCCGAGCCGTTGCCGCGGCCACCCGTGCGCCACATCCACGGTGAGCCACGGGCTGGCTACTAAAGGCTATCCCCGGCCTCCCTCTCTGCTCCATTTGCTCCCCCTCTCTCCCGTGCACCCCCTGGACCAACCCACTCCCCTCCTCGTGCCCTCTTTCCCTCTCCATGGCTGCCGTGGTCGCCGTCGGCCACCACCCGGCTCCGGCAAACCAGGGCCTCCTCTTCCATCCTTTGGCCACCAGGAGGACCGCAGCAGGCCTTCGGAGCTTCCCCGCTCATCTTCTCCTGCTCTGGTGCCCCATGCCACCGCAACCATCTTCTCCTGAAGCCTCGTCCGCCGGCGTCAGGGTCGCCGTCGCCCTGGACCTCCCCAGCCTGCGTGGCGCCCATGGATGGGCGCGGCTCTGCCTCCCGAGTCCGCCGGTACGTCGGACGCCATCAGGGATGGCTGGAACGCCGGGGAGCACGCCGGCGCCCTGCTCGATCGACCTCCTCTGCTTCTGGCGCGAGGAAGGAGACAACCTGCGGGCAGGGCCCGCTCGTCAGCGGCCCAGCCTCTAGGCCATGCTGGGAAGTGGACACGGGTCCAGCTCGGGGTTGCCTCCCGTGCGGGAAGGCGTATTACCCTGGTACGCCTCTGACGTGGCCCCTGCGTGCATGCTGCCGAGCCGCTGGGCCAGCCCGCTGCCTATCTCTCACCTTGCGCGCATGATAAGGGTAAAACCCCCTTTTCCTTTTTCTTTTTCCCAGTAGACTTTAAAAATCCATAAACAATTCAAATGGACTCCAAATTTGATGATTCGAATTTATAGTGACTCTATAAATCATGATCTACCTGGTGGTGCAACATGCACATTTTTCCAGAGACCTTTTCTTCACAAATATTTATCAAATCCTATTTTTCCTATTTCTGTGATGAACTTTAGAAAATCACAGAGAGCCCATTTGTGATCCAAATTCCATGATTCAAAATGCTATATGTCTATAAGTTCAAAACTTAGTTTTTGAACATTTTTACTAATACTTTCTGTATCACCTCAAATAATGGTCTATTTCTTTATATATAGCCAACTTTGCAAATTCATAGGAAAATCATCTCAACTCCAAATCCAGTGAAACCAATTCCTAGATGCTTATAAAATCATCCTTGGTTATATGGGTGCCTTTGCTCATTTTCCAAAAATATATTTCTGTACACTTCTTGCAAATCCATAAACCCCTTGATTCCATCATATCAAAATGTTCAGAGATATCCATTGATCCACTTCCAATGAAATCACTCTGGTCATTCCTCATATGACCAGAGGTATCCAGAAAAGTCAACTTCATATTTTAGAGCACTTTTACTTTTGCCTTGTTGTGTTGCTTATTGTGTTTGTTTCCGACGTTAGTTGACGAAGTAGACGAAGTACTTGGAGAAGGACCAGAAGATTTCAAGACTCTGATGAACCAGGCAAGCAGCCCTTTGACCATGCCTATGAAACCCTTTTTATGCATGTCATATAGCACTCTTTATTGCTTGCATCGAAGTCATGATAACATGGTGACCACTTGAAGTGGTTTGCCTCCGTTGCTTTTCCCATTGACACTTGCATGAGGCATGACCCTACCTTCTTATGAGGGTTATGCCGGTGGGAGTAGATAGGATGCCAAGTAGTGCTACTCAAAAAGGGGCGGGAATATGCATAGTGATGGAGACAGAGTATTTTCAAAGGACTTTTCGAAAACCCCGTCGGGTGCCACTTATGCCCGAGGGAGATGATGAGTTGGGTAGCCACTTGATGACGAAGTGGTGTACCAAGGCAAGTGTGTGTGTTGTTTCCAAAAACGGATTGGTTTAAGTTGCGACCGTTATTCCAACCTTACATGCGCAACCACTCTACCCTTATAAGGGAAAGGGCATTATTGATTACCTAGGCCGAAACTAGCTTGGAGCCCACATTACTAGTGACGGGGGTGTGTTGGTGCTCTCTCTCGGGACGGGGTCGTGCCAGGTAGGGCGGCCATGACTGTCTTTACAGGGCACCGGATACACCGTTGTGTCCCCTCTCGGATGTTACGATCTCGAGTGAGTCTCGTATGATGTACATCGTGAGGATACGGAACAACGAGTGGACTCCTTGTTAGTGTCGTCTAGGGAAAGATAGTGATCGGGTGCTTACCCCGGGTACTTGAGGTATCGCGGGTCGTGGATGACACGAAAGTTCCCCGGATCTTGTGGGTAAAGTGTGCAACCTCTGCAGAGTGTAAAACTATTCGAATAGCCATGTCCAGGTCAAGGACAGTTGGGTAACCGCTCTTGGGCTACGTCCACATGTTTACAAACCAGTGTGTGAGTTGGGTGAGTGGGTAGAACCACTTGGGTCAAGTCAAGGACTTGACATGATTGAGTTGGGTTGGTGCCCACTCTTTTTATGTTGATATCTGTAGCATGTCCTCATGGTTACTTAATGCATGTCTTACAAGTTGTTGAACATGTCATTGCACTCAAAACTAGCTTTCCGCAAAAATATACCCATATCATGCATTGTTGTACCTTGAACCAAAACATGGGTTGCTTGCGAGTACATTCAAAGTACTCATTGGCTTGCCACTGGTTATTTAATTGGCCAGGCATGGAGGAACCGGAGTTCGAAGAAGAATTCTTTGGAGACGAACATGCAAACTAGGACGTTTCCCAGTCAGAATGCCTGTAGGGTTAAGGCAGATGGCATGGGTTCTACTTATCGACGAAGATTTCCGCTGCTTGTGTTTCATTTGATGTTCAGCCCTTAAGGCCTTATCAATGTAAGACTTGACCATAATGGTCATAATTTGTGTAAGACAGTATGTATGGATGTAAGACTCTTGTTATTCATCTTCTGTGTGTTCAGTGAGCATTGATCTCTGGGATCACTGTACACGTGCATTCGGTGATCACGACTTATGAGTCGGGGTCCCCACAGAGCTGGTATTAGAGCCATCCTGACTGTAGGAAGCCTTAGTTAGTATGGTCGTTAGTTAGGGTAAAACTATTTCCAAAACTGCTACTAGTTTTCAAAACTATCTGTACTTCTCTTCCCTTCTCAGTTTTTCGAAAACTAAGGTATACTTTCCTTATTGATCTCTTCCCCTTCAAAACCTTTGGTCGCTAGAACCCTTATGCCCCTGACCACTAGATTCCTTGTAATCCTCGTGAATAATCTAGAAGGAAGATGCTTTTCCAGACATTCACCCACATCTCCTGAACACAAGATTGGCGACATCACAACAAGACGATACCAACAGAAGATACATCCTCGAGGAATGAGGACCTGATGACCCAGGAGATGGTGACACCCTTGACACTGCCCCAAGATGATGCAACCTTAGACTACGGTGATCAGGGCATAGAATATGCAAGACATCGCTAATAGAGCAATCATGTCCTTACTGTTGTTGTATCGGTAACCACCGGTGGATGAGAACCTCGCCATTTGGCCCGCCTCACTATAGTGAGCAGGAAAACGGTTCTCCTCATCCCCCGCTCTTGGTGTCGATGTTGTCATCAACGTAACCGACATGATGGACCTCTATTATGCCTTGATAATGTCATTGCATAAAGGATTACCTACCTGGTACCATCGACGGCTTGGAAGACAAAAAGGGATCGTCGTGATTAAGAAGACAATAGAAGACCAAGTCAATGCCAGTTACGAGGAGCCACCTCCACCCCATCACTCCAACATGCGAGAAGTTGTTGAAGAATCTTCAGGCTCAACCTGGATTGTTTCATCGAACAACTACAGGAGACGTAGCAACACCCGAGGAAAACCCAGAAGACTGCACGAGGCACAGAGCAAAGCACGACTACTGAATCTGAGAACCCCTAGGGTAGGATGAGTCGTGTACCCCCTATGCGCAGTCGAGTCCATATGATGGTTCGAATAGAACCATGATTGTGTGTTGCTTGCTTTTATTTGTTTGTGTTTTGATATCAGTCGCCCCTTTTGCCCTAGGCAACAAGTACGCGACTATATCACCTGCCTTATTTTGTTGTTTGTGTTTGGCCCTTTTTGGCACTTGTTTGTTTGCACTAGCACTATAGAACACCCTTTAGGCATTTCCCTCCTCTATGCTACTCTTCCCTCTCATCTCTCTCTCCTCAACTGAAGATCGGCAAGACAAGGTACACCAAGGATTCTACTTCGACAACCAACTAGCACTGAAGATTTTTGTTGCAGCCTCCTCGACCAAGTGAAACCCCGTAGAGTTATGTTTAACCCTCCAGACTAGAAACATATTCCTAGACCCTTTGAGACTTCATAAGATACCCCAGCTAGAATCCTTAACCATGTGCTTAACCCACAGAATTGCAAGAGAACCTGTTAAGCCTCCGTAACCTTGCTTATCACTGGGTTCATTATGGAACTAGTGGACATAGTGAACGAGCATATTATCATCCTAAGACAGCACCAAAACTGACGATGCCATTGGGAAGACCAATCTGAGGATATAGGAATTGAGGACAAATGACTTGGTGAGTTTATATCAGTGACCTTGAGGAATTATCTGAGACTTTGGTGGATTGTGAGGCTTTCATGTTGGTAGATGAACTTGGTGGGATCATTAATATAGAGTAGCATAGCTTTCATTACCCCTGGATAAATTGGAATTAGTGGGACAATTAAGATCGCAAGCTGAATTCTTGGAAGTATGAGGATTGGACTTAGCCCGGGGATATTGATAGGAGATAGTTGACATTATGATAATGACTTTGGGGAAGCATGTAGGAACTCTCGTTGGACATGATATTTGGATTTAAATAGGTGATCCTAGTTGAGTATAGGTGGTGAGTAAGTCTACATGGTTCGGAGTAAATTGGGTTTAGACTGATGATCTCGATCATGATACCATGTTTCTTGGAGGACAATAAGCTAGGAGATTGGATTAATTGTCGGAGTTGATATAAGCTTGACCTTGGAGTTTACTGACCATGATAATGGGAATTGGTGGACTTACTATAGTAGAGACAACCCTTTCAAGCATTTGGGGATTATATGGACTTTAGAAGATCATGTGGAACATCATAAACATTGGATTTGTAGAATTAAATGGATTATGTAGTGATTGATGGAAACTAATGGGCTGTTGGTTGATTCATAGGAAGGAAACAAGATCTTGGAGTGGCTTACGACGTGTTTCCTTAGGATAGAGATGCTTTACCATGGACCTTGGGTCAATAGACTGAGCACTTGGATTGTGGTGATTAAATTCAAGCTTAGCAGCTTATATGCTCTACCCATGGATTTTTAGGGGTAGCCATACATATGAGCTTGGGATAGTTGACATGTATAGATTTATTAGACCTCCCCTTGGGAGTCATGAGGATAATAATAGCATGAGTGATGATTGGAGCTGACCTACAAGAGTTGATGCTTTCGGTGGTATAAGGTTATTTGTTTAAAGGACTAGATAGAACAATTGGCATCTCAGGAACCGTGCTTAAGGATAAAGGTGACAAACGTTCACTCGCACCCTGGAATCCCTGAAACCCTTAAGCCCTACCAAGCCACAACGTGGTTGGATCATGACCTTGGGCTTTGGCTCTAGATCTATAAGACCTTGGCCAATGCTCAACCGTGACCATCCCCAATGCCTCAGCCCACTTTACGTACCCCATAGACTTCATGGAGTGCTTGGACAAGTTAGTTGTCATCCTTATTTGATGGCATACTTGACCACCCGGAGACGGAAGAAGAACCGTTCAGCTGGTTAGGGGATTTATGAAGGCCGCCATGTCAAGGAGGAAGAACTATACCAACCACTGTCACCAAGAAGTAAACTTCCGCGTCGAAGACCATGTGAATCTGCAAGCCAGTCCTCTCTAAGGAACCAAGCATTTCCATGACAAGGAGACCCACACCAAGATTTAACAACCCCCTCTGAGATCACTACAAGATGAAGAGAAGACAGTTACTAGCTGGAGTTGCCACCTGAGTTGCCTGATGTGCACAACGCTTTCCATGCATCACAACCCCGGAGGTGTTTCCAACTTCCTAACTAGCCCGGTCTCTACAAGGACATCGATCACCGAGCCATCGACCTCCAGCCCAATATGACCACCGCAAGAAACCCCTTAGAAACCTGGATCGAGAAGAACGTCATACACGAAGCCACACCATCAAGTACTTCAAGTTCAATGGAGCACCAAACAGAAGCAGAAGCAGTATGAGGACGTGAAGACTACCCCGAATCCAAGTTTCCATACTCCTTTCCGCGCCTAGTTTGGGAATCTCAGGGACGAGATTCTTGTAAGGGGGGTAGGTCTGTCACACCCTGATTTTCATGCCACAACACTTAAGCTATTGAATCATGATAAAATGTGGTTTGACAAAAACTTTTGAGTGTTTTGGACCTTGCCTTGATTGGATTTTGTCTGATGTTTGCAAGTGCTCTAAAAATCAAATAAATCCTCCAACTCTTATACTCCTCCTTGATCCAAAACCTTTTCCCAATGATCATGCCATGTGTATAGTACAATATAGTATTTTCTTACAAAAATAATTTGGCCAAATAGTATTTAAAAAAATTAGTTTTCCAAAAACCCTTGAATTGAGGTTTGCACTGCAAGTACTTAATTAAGGGCAGTAAAAATCTTTCCAAAAATATATTTGACTCCTATTAGATATAGGATACCCAGAAACCACGAAAATATAATTTTAAAAGTTATTTTCCTATTTTATTTAAAAGCTTTTTCTTAAGGCCAGAAATGGTCTTTAATAGGGAAAAAATATTTTATTGTTTTAAATTTTTTTGACAAAAATCAGGGAAACTGAGTGGGAATATATTGTCCATATATAAGAGTTTCAACACATGCTCATGTTCAAAATATTGGTCAAATCCCTCAAAAACCTTTTCTGGATATTTCAGGCTTTTGAAATATTTACAAAGGTAATATTCTCCAAAAATCCCAAGAAAATTCTAACATGTTACATATGACATTTTTGATGATCTTGCCAAGTACCATGTCATGGAGAGCAGTATAAGCCCATGAAACCCTCTCAAAACCACTTCTGTCCTTTTTCAAGTTTGAACAGCTTTGCACTGTCAAACATGTCCAACTGCTCTCAAACTTGGTGCACATTCTCAAATGGTGTAATAATGCATCTAGACCAAATGGAACAAGTTGAAGAGAATTTTATCTTGACCAAAATGCCCCAAAACCCTCTCTGACCAGAATCAAATTTGACCAAGTTTGTACTACCAACTTTCTCCCCTTAACCCAAACTTTTGTGAGCATATTCACATAACCAAATGAGACCACTACACCAAGTAGTGCATCAAGGAGAAGTGATATGCTCAACTAGATCTACACAAGTCTGTTTCTGCTCATTTCTAGGGTTTACAAAAGTTGCATTGGCAACTTTGCCCAAATAAGCTCCAAATTGGTGGAAGGCCATATTTATATGTGTAATTTCACCCTGTGGAGTCTCATGGCATTTGGAGTTCATTTGCTTAACCAAACAAGCATCAAACACCTTCTGCCATTTTTCCAAAATGCCATTTTTGACCACTTCCACTATTCTCCTTGAGCTCCCCTTTTTACCAAAGCTCCTCCTAGACCCCTTCCACCTCCAGTAACAATGGCAAGTCCATAACTCAACTTATTGGATGGGTAAAACCCCACTTTCTCTCTCTAGACAGCCCCTTTCTCCCTCTTCCTCACCTCTCTCCTCACTCCAGTGGCCCTCCATGGCATCCAATGCCATATCCACATTGTTTACTCCCCCTTGCAGCTACCAGACAAGAGTGGGCGCGCTAGTGGGTGCGGAAAAGCCGCACATGCCGGCCAAAGACGCGCTTTGGAGCGCGAGGCAGAGCAGGCAACCGTTGACGCCGCGTCCCTCGACCTCCTCGAGCCTCCCCCTCACGCCATTCGAGGTGCCTCGACATCGGCAACACGCCACCGCGCTGGCCCCCTCCTTTCCCCCTCTGTCTTACCCATGCCGCGTGTGTCAGGAGCCACCTGGCTCGGCCAATGCCCGGCCTCACACGCGCGAGCACCAAAGCCTTGTCCCGCTCCTCCTCTCTCTTCCTCGCGCCCCACTCAACTCCAACGAACGCCATGGACAACCTCACTCCCTCCCTCCTGGCCGCCCGAGCCGTTGCCGCGGCCACCCGTGCGCCACGTCCACGGTGAGCCACGGGCTGGCTACTAAAGGCTGTCCCCGGCCTCCCTCTCTGCTCCATTTTCTCCCCCTCTCTCCCGTGCACCCCCAGGACCAACCCACTCCCCTCCTTGTGCCCTCTTTCCCTCTCCATGGATGCCGTGGTCGCCGTCGGCCACCACCCGGCTCCGGCAAACCAGGGCCTCCCCTTCCATCCTTTGGCCACCAGGAGGACCGCAGCAGGCCTTCGGAGCTTCCCCGCTCATCTTCTCCTGCTCTGGTGCCCCGTGCCACCGCAACCATCTTCTCCTGAAGCCTCGTCCGCCGGCGTCAGGGTCGCCGTCGCCCTGGACCTCCCCAACCCGCGTGGCGCCCATGGATGGGCGCGACTCTACCTCCCGAGTCCGCCGGTACGCTGGACGCCGTCGGGGACGGCCGGAACCGCCGGGGAGCACGCCGGCGCCCCGCTCGATCGACCTCCTCTGCTTCTGGCGTGAGGAAGGAGACAACCTGCGGGCGGGGCCTGCTCGTCAGCGGCCCAGCCTCTAGGCCACGCTGGCAAGTGGACACGGGTCTAGCTCGGGGTTGCCTCCCGTGCGGGAAGGCGTATTACCCTGGTACGCCTCCGACGTGGCCCCTACGCGCGTGCAGCCGAGCCGCTGGGCCGGCCCGCTGCCTATCTCTCGCCTTGCACGCATGATAAGGGTAAAACCCCCTTTTCCTTTTTCTTTTTCCCAGTAGACTTCAAAAATCCATAAACAATTCAAATGGACTCCAAATTTGATGATTCAAATTTATAGTGACTCTATAAATCATGATCTACCTGGTGGTGCAACATGCACATTTTTCCAGAGACCTTTTCTTCACAAATATTTATCAAATCCTATTTTTCCTATTTCTGTGATGAACTTTAGAAAATCACAGAGAGCCCATTTTGATCCAAATTCCATGATTCAAAATGCTATATGTCTATAAGTTCAAAACTTAGTTTTTGAACATTTTTACTAATACTTTCTGTATCACCTCAAATAATGGTCTATTTCTTTATATATAGCCAAGTTTGCAAATTCATAGGAAAATCATCTCAACTCCAAATCCAGTGAAACCACTTCCTAGATGCTTATAAAATCATCCTTTGTTATATGGGTGCCTTTGCTCATTTTTCAAAAATATATTTCTGTACACTTCTTGCAAATCCATAAACCCCTTGATTCCATCATATCAAAATGTTCAGAGATATCCATTGATCCACTTCCAATGAAATCACTCTGGTCATTCCTCATATGACCAGAGGTATCCTAGAAAAGTCAACTTCATATTTTAGAGCACTTTTACTTTTGCCTTGTTGTGTTGCTTATTGTGTTTGTTTCCGACGTTAGTTGACGAAGTAGACGAAGTACTTGGAGAAGGACCAGAAGATTTCAAGACTCTGATGAACCAGGCAAGCAGCCCTTTGACCATGTCTATGAAACCCTTTTTATGCATGTCATATAGCACTCTTTATTGCTTGCATCGAAGTCATGATAACATGGTGACCACTTGAAGTGGTTTGCCTCCGTTGCTTTTCCCATTGACACTTGCATGAGGCATGACCCTACCTTCTTATGAGGGTTATGCCGGTGGGAGTAGATAGGATGCCAAGTAGTGCTACGCAAAAAGGGGCGGGAATATGCATAGTGATGGAGACAGAGTATTTTCAAAGGACCAAGGGAGATGATGAGTTGGGTAGCCACTTGATGACGAAGTGGTGTACCAAGGCAAGTGTGTGTGTTGTTTTCAAAAACGGATTGGTTTAAGTTGCGACCGTTATTCCAGCCTTACATGCGCAACCACTCTACCCTTATATGGGAAAGGGCATTATTGATTACCTAGGCCGAAACTAGCTTGGAGCCCACATTACTAGTGATGGGGGAGAGTTGGTGCTCTCTCTCGGGACGGGGTCATGCCAGGTAGGGCGGCCATGACTGTCTTTATAGGGCACCGGATACACCATTGTGTCCCCTCTCGGATGTTACGATCTTGAGTGAGTCTCGTATGATGTACATCATGAGGATACGGAATAACAAGTGGACTCCTTGTTAGTGTCGTCTAGGGAAAGATAGTGATCGGGTGCTTACCCCGGGTACTTGAGGTATCACGGGTCGTGGATGACACGAAAGTTCCCCGGATCTTGTGGGTAAAGTGTGCAACCTCTGCAGAGTGTAAAACTATTCGAATAGCCGTGTCCACGGTCAAGGACAGTTGGGTAACCGCTCTTGGGCTACGTCCACATGTTTACAAACCAGTGTGTGAGTTGGGTGAGTGGGTAGAACCACTTGGGTCAAGTCAAGGACTTGACATGATTGAGTTGGGTTGGTGCCCACTCTTTTTATGTTGATATCTGTAGCATGTCCTCATGGTTACTTGATGCATGTCTTACAAGTTGTTGAACATGTCATTGCACTCAAAACTAGCTTTCCGCAAAAATATACCCATATCATGCATTGTTGTACCTTGAACCAAAACATGGGTTGCTTGCGAGTACATTCAAAGTACTCATTGGCTTGCCACTGGTTATTTAATTGGCCAGGCATGGAGGAACCGGAGTACGAAGAAGAATTCTTTGGAGACAAACATGCGAACTAGGATGTTTCCCAGTCAGAATGCCTGTAGGGTTAAGGCAGATGGCATGGGTTCTACTTATCGACGAAGATTTCTGCTGCTTGTGTTTCATTTGATGTTCAGCCCTTAAGGCCTTATCAATGTAAGACTTGACCATAATGGTCATAATTTGTGTAAGACGGTATGTATGGATGTAAGACTCTTGTTATTCAGCTTCTGTGTTATCAGTGAGCATTGATCTTTGGGATCACTGTACACGTGCATTCGGTGATCACGACTTATGAGTCGGGGTCCCCACACAATTCTTCCGCATTAGCTTCACGGTTCGGTTCTCTCCCATCGAAAAATTCACCTTGCAAGCCAATAGAAATAATTGCCCAAACGGCGGGGTTATGTCCGAGAATATGCATTTTCATCTTATGCTTCCAACTAGCAAAATTAGTACCATCAAAGTAAGGACCTCTACGGTGATAATTTCCCTCGCTAGACGCCATACTCTCCTAGGTTGTGAAACCAAGGCTATGACCACCAAAAGCTATGGAAATCAAAGCAAATGGAGACCAAAGCTTTGATACCGCTTGTAGGACCTTGAAGTATATCTAGGGGGGGTGATTAGACTACTTGACCAATAAAAACTTAACCTTTTTCCCAATTTTAGAGTTTGGAAGATTTTAGCTACTTTAGGACAAGTCAAGAAATCATCACACTATTCAAGCAAGCATGCAAAGATTATATAGGGAGCGGAAATTAAAGCATGCAACTTGCAAGAAAGTAAAGGGAAGGGTTTGGAGGATTCAAACACAATTGGAGACACGGATGTTTTTGGTGTGGTTCCGATAGGTGGTGCTATCGTACATCCACGTTGATGGAGACTTCAACCCACAAAGGGTAACAGCTGCGCGATTCCACGGAGGGCTCCACCCACGAAGGGTCCACGAAGTAGCAACCTTGTCTATCCCACCATGGCCATCGCCCACGAAGGACTTGCCTCACTAGCGGTAGATCTTCACGAAGTAGGCGATCTCCTTGCCCTTAAAAACTCCTTGGTTCAACTCCACAGTCTTGTCGGAGGCTCCCAAGTGACACCTAGCCAATCTAGGAGACACCACTCTCCAAGAAGTAACAAATGGTGCGTTGATGATGAACTCCTTGCTCTTGTGCTTCAGATGATAGTCTACCCAAAACTCAACTCTCTCTCATAGGTTTTGGATCTGGTGGAAAGAAGATTTGAGTGGAAAGCAACTTGGGGAAGGCTAGAGATCAAGATTCATATGGTAGGAATGGAATATCTTGGCCTCAACACATGAGTAGGTAGTTCTCTCTCAGAAATGGTAAGTTGGAAGTGTAGGTTCATTCTGATGGCTCTCTCCACGAATGAAGAGGATGTGGAGGGGTATATATAGCCTCCACACAAAATCTAACCGTTACACACAATTTACCAAACTCGGTGGGACCGAATCGTTAAACTCGGTCGGACCGATTTAGTAAACCTAGTGACCGTTAGTGATTTTCGGTGGGGCTGACATGCATCTCGGTGAGACTGATTCGGTTAGGGTTAGGGCATAACGTGATCTCGGTAAGACCGATTACACAAACTCGGTGAGACCGATTTGGTAATAAGCTTTCCAGAGAGTTGGTCAGGTAAACTCGATGGGACCGATTTGTTCTTTTCGGTGAGACCAAAATGTTACAAAAAGGAAACAGAGAGTTTACATTGCAATCTCGGTGGGACCAATCGCTCACTTCGGTTAGACCGAAACGTTACGAAGGGAAACAGAGAGATTACAACCCCATCTCGGTGAGACCAAGATCCCTATCGGTAAGACCGATTTGCTTAGGGTTTGTGGCAGTGGCTATGACTTTTGGAATCGGTGGCGCCGGATAGGAAGAATCGGTGTGACCGATTTTGGCTTTGGGTTTAGGTCATTTGTGGATGTGGGAAAGTAGTTGAGGGTTTTGGAGCATATCACAAAGCACATGAAGCAAGAGTCTCATTAAGCAACACCTCATCCCTCCTTGATAGTATTGGCTTTTCCTATAGACTCAATGTGATCTTGGATCACTAAAATATAAAATGAAGAGTCTTGAGCTTTTGAGCTTGAGTCAATCCTTTGTCCTTAGTATTTTGAGGGATCCACTTCCATCATCCATGCCATGCCATTCATTGAGCTTTCCTAAAATAGTAGTCTTGGAATAGCATTAGCTCAATGAGCTATATGTTGTTATGAATTACCAAAACCACCTAGGGATAGTTGCACTTTCAATCCTTTGTATCCTGAAGGCCACCCTAAGAGAATCGAGCAAGATTCTCAGAGAAATAATTTAGAGGCACCTAGTTCTTCTAAAAAGAAGAAAAAGAAAAATGATAGAACTTTGCATGCTTCTAGTGAACCTACTGTAGACACACCTGAGAATCCCAATGATATTTCTATTTCTAATGTTGAAACTCAATCAGGTGATGAGCATGAACCTAGTGATAATGTTAATGATAATGTTCATGTTCATGCTCAACCTAGCAAAGACAATGATGTAGAGATTGAACCTGCTGTTGATCTTGATAACCCACAATCAAAGAATCGACGTTATGATAAGAGAGATTTTGTTGCTAGGAATCACGGTAAAGAAAGAGAACCATGGGTTCAGAAACCCATGCCCTTTCCTCCTAAACCATCCAAGTCAAAGGATGATGAGGATTTTGAGTGCTTTGCTGAAATGATTAGACCTATTTTCTTATGTATGCGCTTAACTGATATGCTTAAAGTAAATCCTTATGCTAAGTATATGAAGGATATCATCACAAATAAAAGAAAGATACTGGAAGCTGAAATTTCCACCATGCTCGCTAATTACACTTTTAAGGGTGGAATACCAAAGAAACTTGGAGATCCGGGTGTTCCAACTATACCTTGCTCCATTAAAAGAAACTATGTTAGAACTGCTTTATGTGATCTTGGAGCCGGTGTTAGCGTTATGCCTCTCTCTTTATATCGTAGACTCGAATTGAATAAGTTGACACCTACTGAAATATCTTTGCAAATGGCTGATAAATCAACTGCTATACCTGTCGGTATTTGTGAGGATGTGCCTGTTGTAGTTGCAAATGTCACTATCTTAACGGACTTTGTTATTCTTGATATTCCCGAGGACGATAGTATGTCTATTATCCTTGGTAGACCTTTTCTTAATACTGCAGGGGCTGTTATTGATTGCAACAAAGGCAACGTCACTTTTCATGTTAATGGTAATGAGCATATGGTACACTTTCCGAGGAAACAGTCTCAAGTTCATAGCATCAATTCTATTGAAAAAGTTCCAACTATCATTTTTGGAGATTTTGAATTTCCTCTCCCTACTGTCAAGAAAAAGTATGATATTCTTATTGTTGGGGATTTTCATATCCCCGTTGAGGTAACTTAGTGTTATTCGAAATTTCTCTGGTTCCGTGTTATTCGGAATGAGTTTGTTAACAAGACTTGATCAACCTTGTTAGTGGGTTCATTTTGATGATCACGAGATGGATGAAACTAGAAGGCACAACCTTCTGTAACCTCCTTGTACTTTCTGTTATTTAGAATAAATAAAGCAAAAATAGTATTATCCGTCTATTTTCTGAAATATCCGTGCACTAAAAAAATAGTCCGAAAATAAAAGTGCTCCAAATGCCCTGCAAATTTAGTATGATTTTTTCTGGAATATTTGAGGATTTTAGGCACTGAAAACACTGCAGGAGGGCCAAGCACCAGGCCATGAGAGAGGAGGGCGCGCCCCCCCTGTAGGGTGCGCCCCCTATCTCGTGGGCCCCTGGTGGCTCCCCTCCACTTATGCCAGCACCCACACACTTCATCTTCTACCCAAAAAATCCCCATCCAGCTCAAGCACGAGTTCTAGCTCGTTTTGCTGCGATTTTCGATCTCTTAGCTCAAAGCTCCATTCACGAAACTGCTTTGGGATATTGTTGCTTGGTATGTGACTCCTCCATTGGTCCAATTAGTTTTTGTTCTAGTGCTTTATTCATTGCGAATTTTTGCTGCTTAGGTGACCATGTTCTTAAGCTTGCATGTTAAATTTTTGAGGTCCCAAGCAATTCCAATGCATGATATAGGCTCTAGGCACTTGTAGGAGTAGTTGCTATCAATCTTGTTTAGTTTTATTCACTTTTGTTTTGAAGTTACTAAAATTTCAGAAATTTTCAGAAAATGTTAAGGAGGCTCTTTAAAGGCTCGTCTAGCCAAAGCTCCAAGGAAAAACAAGACAAAGAGAAGGAAAAACCCAAGTATAATCTTCCTCGCCTGGCGGAAGTACGGTCGTGTGAATGGCCGTGTGAAGATTTCTTGAAAGAAGCCGGAATTCATGAAGACTTCTATACTCTAATCGAGACTGCAGGCCTCACTGGTTTCATCAATGACTGAATCGATCAGTATCTCTTACTTACCAATACTTTCATGCAAAACTTTTATTATTATCCTAAGAAGTCATCGCCTGCAGTATCATTTCATTTATATGATGAATTCAAAGAAATGTCTTTAAGTCATTTTTGCGCGGTATGTAGGATACCTTATGAGGGAAAATTAGAGGAACCCCATCGTGAAGATGTGGATGGCTTCGTTAAAACTATTGTTGTAGAAGAGCCAAAGAAGGGCTCTGAGGCAAAAGTCTCTAGCATACACTTTCCTGTTTTACGCTACTTTGCCATATTTGCTAGTAGATGCTTGATTGGTCGTGGAAATAGTGGAAATTTGAGCGTTCCAGATATTGTTATTCTTCAATATGCTTTACTGGGAGACAACACTTTTAGTACGGATGCCGTCGTTGCTAAACAACTAGCCCTGAATCGTACAAAAGGCCGCATATTTGGAGGTATCTATGCTGCAGGTCTTGCTGAACATTTTTAGATACCCATTAGGCACTATGAGGAGGATGAGACAAAATTACCTCCTCACATTTTAGATTACAAGAGCATGGTAGCACACAAGTTTATTGTTGACAACGAAGAGAAGATGCTCTTGTATAGACTTAGATTCAATAAGAAACACTTTGAGTTTATTATTTTGCCTGCGGCTCTGTTGTTTGATTTGCTTGCAGAAAATCGTCTTGTCACGCCAGAAGTGGTGAACAATCATCGAGCTCAAGCTTTTACTCCAGAACCTGAACCTGAGCCGGAACCTAAGCTGGACCCTTATCGTGCATCATCTGTCCAGTGGGATCCGGAGATGACCAGCCAGTGGTATCCTGATTACACCTCCTGTCGGTGTCAAAACCGGCAGATCTCGGGTAGGGGGTCCCGAACTGTGCGTCTAGGCAGATGGTAACAGGAGACAAGGGACACAATGTTTTTACGCAGGTTCGGGCCCTCTCGATGGAGGTAAAACCCTACTCCTACTTGATTGATATTGATGATATGAGTAGTACAAGAGCGGATCTACCACGAGATCAAGGAGGCTAAACCCTAGAAGCTAGCCTATGGTATGATTGTTGTTGTTATTGTTTTCCTACGGACTAAAACCCTCCGATTTATATAGACACCTGAGAGGGCTAGGGTTACACAGAGTCGGTTACAATGGTAGGAGATCTACATATCCGTATTGCCAAGCTTGCCTTCCACGCCAAGGAAAGTCCCATCCGGACACGGGACAAAGTCTTCAATCTTGTATCTTCATAGTCTTGGAGTCCGGCCGCTGATGATAGTTCGGCTATCCGGACACCCCCTAGTCCAGGACTTCCTCAGTAGCCCCTCAACCAGGCTTCAATGACGATGAGTCCGGCGCGCATATTGTCTTCGGCATTGCAAGGCGGGTTCCTCATCCGAATAATTCATAGAAGATTGTGAGCACCAGGATAGTGTCCGGCTCTCCAAAATAAATTCCACGTTCCACCGTAGAGAGAATAATATTCACACAAGTTCAATCTATTGATGTTTTTTGTGGCGTGACGTCACACCACTACCAAGCCTTTACTCGAATCGTTTTTATTATACCACCTCAGCGCGTTTAGCGAAGCGGTTTCCTTGGCACGTCTTGTAGAAGCAGAGATCGTGTTCCCCTTATCCCGAGATTCCCATCAATACGGACGTGGGTAACCCAACCGCGCCATTGATTGCGGCGCTTGGGAGATAAGTGAGTTTTATCAGGCTAGTAGGGACACATAGTTTCATCCGCCCATATATAAGGGGATAAGGATCCACCTCCTTTACCTACGCCTTCTTCCTCCCTTGCTTATCCATCTCCGCGCACTCGAGCTCCAGCGCCCAAGTCCGCACTTCTCACCTCGACCCTTTCCAGCCATGTCCGGAGCGGGAGGCAAGTGGATGGCCTCCTCCGTTACGGAGGGGCACATCAAGAAGCTGCGCAGCGCCGGATACCTGTCCAGCGACATCGCGCACCGGCTACCCGACGAGGGGCAGCTCATCCCCACCCCCAGGCTCCATGAGAGGGTCGTATTCCTTCCCCACTTCCTCCACGGACTGGGCTTCCCACTCCACCCCTTTGTCCGGGGGCTCATGTACTACTACGGCCTGGATTTCCACGATCTGGCCCCAAATTTCATCCTCAATATCTCGGCGTTTATCGTCGTATGCGAGGCCTTCCTCTGCATCCAGCCCCACTTCGGCTTGTGGTTAAAGACCTTCAATGTCAAGCCGAAGGTCGTGAAGGGCAGCCAAGCGGAGTGCAGAGGCGCCATGGTGGGCAAAATGCCCAACGTCACTTGGCTTGAGGGTGCCTTCGTGGAGTCCATCAAAGGGTGGCAATCGGGGTGATTCTACATCACCGAGCCGCGTGACCCTAAATGGGCAGCGGCCCCCGAATTCAGATCTGGTATCCCCATGCAGCTCACCTCCTGGAAAGAGAATGGCTTGCTATGGCGTAGTTCGGAAGAGCTGACCGGACTCCAGTCCTATCTCCAGACCTTGGTGAACAAGAAGCTTAAGCTTGTCAACGTGATCCAGGTCATGCTCGTCCGCCGGATTCTCCCCTGCCAGCAACGGGCCTTCAATTTGTGGGAGTTTGATCCGGCACAGCACCGGACCTTGAGCGGGCTCTTCGACACGACGTACGAAGCTGCCTGGAGGGTGCTGTTCAAGGGCGCCGAAGCTCCCGCATCCGCAACCGAAGATCGCGGATTCAGCACGCAGTGCCCGGCCGGCGAGGTAAGCTATGTTATCCTTTATGGGACACTCATTTTTCCCATAGTTTGACTCTATGTGGGATCTAAACTCCCAATGCCTTTAACAGGACTGGCAGAAGACGTTCTGACAGGTTAACTGTCCGGCTCCCCTTCCCAAAGACCCAGCGGACGCCTATTTGACAGGGCCGCTAGTCCCAGCACTTTACGTAGTGCCGAAGAAGAAGGCCAAGAAGAAGGCCACGGGAACTCGAAGGAGTTCCCGGCGCCAGGTGATATCGGACTCATCGTCCGATGACTCCGAGGCGGACTCCTCCCACGAAGATGAGGAGGAGAAGAAAGAGGCCTCTCCCCCAGCGGGGGGAGAGAAGAAGAGGAAGGCCTCCCCAACGAGGGAGGCTGAAGGGTCCAAGAAGGGAAGGACCCTTCCCCCGGACTGCTCCACCAACGTTGGCAACGGCAACGAGGAGTGGCCTTCAAGGGCCAAGCCCCTGGCGAGATCCTAAGTATCCGGGCTCCTGGATTTTTTCCTTTTCGCCACGCGGTGTCTTTCTAATGCCGCATACAACCTGCAGTCTGGCCAAGGACGATCTCCCCGCTTCGTCGAGCGGGTCCTTGGACACGTCGGATATGGATTCTCTTCCGACCGCCTTCACACCTCGTGACGCTGACGACGCCGAGGTGGGATCCCGGGAAGGGACCCGCCAGGAGGAGGAGGCTCCAGAGGTGCCGCAAGGCAACCTCCCGGACTCTGCACCGGACTCCGCACCGGAACCTGCAGTGGTTCCAGAGTTCGGCAAGCGGCCCCTTCGTAAGAAGGGCAAGACTGTGACGCCGGCGGCCTCCGTCCAACCGGAGGCGCCGGATAACTTGCTGGAGGCGCTCAACGGCGCTTCCATCGAAGAAGAACACCGCACTGTTATGAGTGCGGTGATTCAGAAGGTTCAGCTCGCCAAGAGCGGGCTGACCGAAGCCTGCAGCAGCCTTCTAACAGGCTTTGAGGTAAGAATTTTAAGATATGTAATATAATACCGCATAGACAGTAGCCCCTGATGCTCGGTTCGGTGTTCGGAAAGAAAAGCCAGACTGAGGATCTAAAAAGATATACGCATGAGTTCTAAAAAATATGTCAATATGGGATTGCAGGCTGCGCTGCTGACCTCTGCCGCACTGACTGCGGAGGTCAATGCTTTGAAGCAGAGCCTCGAGCGGTCGAAGAACGAGCTCGGCCGTGCCAAGAAGCAGCTCGAGGACAAGGAAGGTGAGTAACACCTTAGTAAATTTGTACCTTACAGAAAAGGATTTGGTTGCAAGAGAAATAACAAGGATAACGTGGGTACTCCAGGGGCCACGAACGAGGTGGCGACCCTGAAGGAGGCGGTGTCCGCGGCCGAACGCGATGCGGCCGCGGAGCGAGCCAAGCGAGAGAAGCAGGAGGCGCGGGTGGCGGCGGTACAGCAAGAGCTCCAGGCTCTCGTGGAAAAGCACGAGAGTTTGGTGACTCGAAGACTCGAGAGTCCGAGCTTGCGTCGGCTCTTGAGTGCCAAAGCCGCTAAGGCCGAAGCCCACAAGGCCCTCCGGGAAATCGAGGATTTGAAGAAAATAGCAGCGGGTAAGGCATTTTTCATGCAAAGCAAGCATGTGAATGTGAATTACCTATTACTTACCCGAATTTGGAGCTCTCTAGGAGCGTTCGCAGATCTGCCCCGTAGTGTGTCCGATGCTGCCGCTTTCTACCGGGCCGAGGAGGGGAGCTCGACGGAGAAGGTCTTCTGGTCTCAGTAAGCTAAGGCCGGACATCCGGTGCCCCTTAGCGACCAGCTGAAGCAGCTGGTCGAGCTCCACAAGGTGGCCGAACAGGCCATGAAGGGCCTCATAGTTCGGCTGTGGCCCAAGGAGGCCATGCCTGGGAGCTACTTCGGCCTGGTGCGGCGGCTGGTGGATGCATGTCCCTGGGTTGAAGTCGTCAAGCACTCCGCCTGCATTGAAGGTGCCCGTCGGGCCCTTGCCCGTGCAAAGGTGCAATGGGGCAGGATGGACGCTGAGAAGCTCGTGACGGACGCGCCACCAGCGGGCAAGGAGTATCGCACGCCCGAAATGTATTATAAGAGTGTCCTGAAGGGTGCCCGCATGATTGCGGGTGAGTGCTCCAAAGATGTAATATTTGAGTAGACTCGCATTTTGTTATCTTGTGCGCTGAAAACTTTGTTCATATGCGCTAAGCAACGCTTGTTAATTTAAAATATTACCTTCTGTGCGACCGTTTATCAAATCTGAGAGATGGCAAGTCGTCGGCTTCAGCCCCCATGCCACAAGTGCTGGGGTGTTCGGGATAAACTTGAGCGCTCTTGTTCCCATTTTTGGGTCCATCTAGGGAGGCGTTCAACACAACGAATGAGGCAACCGGACTTATAATGCTTGAACACTCTCACTTAGCCATAGAATTCTATAATTTTAAATTTCGGCGAAGCCCCTAGTGTTCGAAAGACCTAGTTCGGGGCGCTATCCACGCCTGGGCCGGACAAAGCCGGTTCCTCGCTCTAAGCGGCATAAGTCTTTAGGGACTCGAAAAAACCTCTCGAACAGCGACCAGCTCTCGCTTTATCATGACGGTCAGTTTTAGCTTTCTCCATTGAGGCGCTCGCCCAGCTCAACCGGGGCGCAATCGCAGTGGTTCTCCCAGTGCTACCTTAGCCGATATAACGGAACGTAAGGTACCAAAACATGGGAGCCGGGCAAACCCAACTATTGACCCAAGACATGATTCGGAGCCGATGCATATAATGCTATAAGTTCGGGGTGCCACACTTGTGAAAGTGTTCAGACTTATCACACCATAATGTGGGGAACTTAAGCCCCTGGTGTATTTAGCCGTACCAAAGTGTACGGATGCAACATGTCATAAATGAACATATATATAAGAAAGAAATGCAATTATAAGCACAAAGCGATGCATTGTTTATTCAAGAAATACTGCCATGAATGCAGAACGATACAAATAGTGCAGTAATCAAGGGATAGGACTATTAAACATGTCCCCCTCCAGGGGTAGGCTGCGGAATGGTGTATAAAACGGATTTAATGCTCGTAATGGAGACCACCTGAGTGTTCGTCGTAGCCTTTCTTCTTCCCTGGCTGTTGCATCGTGAGTTCGGCAGATCTACTGCCGGACAGGGCCTCTAGTAAATGGAGTCCTGTGGATAAGAAAGAGAAAAAAGAAAAAAGATGACACACTTGGTAGCCCCTGGTGTGGTTGAGCCGCACTCTGGGCCTGTCGTGGTCGTGCCCCTTCCCCTATGCCCATGGTATCTCCACAGCGTAATGATGTATGTGAAGGACAGGTCTTGCAATTTTGCAAGGGCAGGGGTTGGGGACGCATTGCTACGCATGATCGGAACGTGCCAGGTGGTCTTGTTGTAGGTTACTCCGGGCGCGTTTAGCCGCGTCCGGTCGCTTAACGGCCGGACTCGAGAATTGCCTTAAGAGGCTGCTCTGTACTTCTGCCGCGAGAGCCGCTGTATGTTCCTCCGTTCGGAGGGAGCGTTCAGTGTTTCCATTGACCATAATGACTCCACGAGGGCCTGGCATCTTGAGCTTGAGCTATGCATAGTGCGGCACCGCATTGAACTTTGCGAACGCGGTTCGTCCGAGCAAAGCATGATAGCCGCTGCGGAACGGGACTATATCGAAGATTAACTCCTCGCTTCAGAAGTTATCCGGGGATCCGAAGACCACTTCCAGTGTAACTGAGCCTGTACAATTGGCCTCTACACCTGGTATGACGCCTTTGAAGGTCGTCTTTGTGGGTTTAATCCTTGAGGGGTCTATGCCCATCTTGCGCACTGTATCCTGATAAAGCAGGTTCAGGCTGCTGCCGCCGTCGATCAGGACTCTAGTGAGGTGAAATCCGTTGACGATTGGGTCTAAAACCAATGCGGCGAATCCGCCGTGGCGGATACTGGTGGGGTGGTCCCTTCGATCAAAAGTGATCGGGCAGGAGGACCATGGGTTGAACTTCAGGGCGACTGGCTCCATCGCATATACGTCCCTGAGTGCATGCTTCCGCTCCCTCTTAGGTATGTGGGTGGCGTATATCATGTTTACCGTCCGCACTTGTGGGGGGAAACCCTTCTGTCCTCTATTGTTCGGCGGCCGGGTCTCCTCCTCGTCATCGCTATGCAGCCCCTTGTCATTGTTTTCGGCAATTAACTTGCCTGCCTGCTTGAGTAACTAACAATCCCTGTTGGTGTGATTAGCTGGCTTTTCGGGGGTGCCATGTATTTGGCAAGAGCGGTCGAGTATTCGGTCCAAATTGGACGGACCCGGAGTAGTTCTTTTGAATGGCTTTTTCCGCTGACCGGGTTTAGAGCCTCTGAATCCGGCATTAAATGCCGTATCGTCAGTGTTGTCACCGTTAACGCGGCGTTTGTTTTTGTTGCGACGCGACCTGCCATTGCGGTCCTTGTTGTCCGGACTGCCAAAATTTTTGCTGAGGTTGTTACTGCGGGCTAGCCAGCTGTCCTCTCCTGCACAGAAGCGGGTCATGAGTGATGTGAGGGCTGCCATGGATTTCGGCTTTTCCTGTCCTAGGTGCCGGGCCAGCCACTCATCACGGATGTTGTGTTTGAAGGCTGCGAGAGCCTCTGCATCCGGACAGTCGATGATTTGATTTTTCTTTGTTAAGAATCGTGTCCAGAACTGTCTGGCCGATTCGTCTGGCTGCTGAATTATGTGGCTTAGGTCATCGGCGTCTGGTGGTCGCACATATGTGCCTTGGAAGTTGTCAAGGAATGCGGCTTCCAGGTCTTCCCAACACCCAATTGATTCTGCTGGCAAGCTGTTAAGCCAATGCCGAGCTGGTCCTTTAAGCTTGAGTGGGAGATATTTGATGGCGTGAAGATCGTCACTGCGGGCCATGTGGATATGAAGGAGATAGTCTTCGATCCAAACCGCGGGGTCTGTTGTGCAATCGTAGGATTCAATGTTCACGGGTTTAAACCCTTCGGGGATTTGATGATCCATTACTTCATCTGTGAAGCATAGTGAGTGTGCGGCGCCTCTATATTGGGCTATATCACGACGTAGCTCAAGTGAGCTTTGCCTACTGTGTTCGGCCCGGCCGGAGTTGCTGTATCCGGCGCGACGGTCGTCGTCGTGCATCATGGGGCGCCCACGCGATCCGTAGATCGATCTTGATTGTCTTGCCTTATCCTCCAATATGTCTCGCAAGTGCGCATTCCCCCGTGGCTTTGTACTTTTCGAGCGGTGCCGGGGTACGGTTCTGGTGGAGGGCCTAGAGGCCTCTCTGTCGCGGCCACGAGGTGGTCGGTCAGCCGTTTTGTGCGCTGGTGATGCAGGTTTATATGCCTCCTCCTCTAATCGGGGGAGAAACTTGCGTTTGGGGTAGCTTTTGGAGGGGCGTTCGAGTTCATACTCTTCGGCCGCAAGGACTTCAGTCCATCTATCGGCTAGCAGGTCTTGATCAGCTCTAAGCTGTTGCTGCTTTTTCTTTAGGCTGTTTGCCGTGGCCATTAGCCTGCGTTTGAAACGCTCTTGTTCGACGAGATCCTCGGGCACGACGAATTCGTCGTCGTTGAGGCTTGCCTCATCTCCGGAGGGAGGCATGTAATTATCATCCTCTACCTCTTCGTCTGCCGCTCTCTCATGAGGGCTGGCTTCTTCATCCTCTTGTCCTGAATCTTGCTAGAGGGGGTTGTCTTCGGCACTCTCTGGGGTGTTATTATCTCCGGTGCCGGAATCTCCATTCTTGCTGTGGCGGGATTTAGAGCGGCGCCGCTGACGCCGGCGCTTGGGCTATTTCTTGGAGGAGTCTTCCTCCGCTGCTTCCTCGCCATTCCCATCCTTGGGGATGTCCATCATATATATGTCGTATGACGAGTGGTCTTCCAGTGCCACGTAGGCGCTGATTCTTGGTTGTCTCCGGCATCGTCGTCCATACCGTCGATGTCTTCGGAGTCGTAGTCTAGCATGTCGGTTAGATCATCGACAGTGGCTACAAAGTGGGTGGTGGGTGGGCTTTGAATTTCTTCGTCGTCCGCATCCCAACCATCCTGACCGCAATTCGGCCAGGACTCTCCTGATAACGAGAGATACTTCAGCGAATTCAGAATGTTGCCAAAAGGTGAGTGTTGAAAGATGTCCGTGGCGGTGAACTCCATGATCGGCCCCCAATCGGATTCGATTGGAGGGGCGCAGGAGGTTCGGAGTCCGGCGAGGAGTCCGGAACCTCGGAGTCACGAGCGTCACAAGGGACAAGGTCAGTATTCGGCTCCATCACCGTAGGGGTAGCAGCCCCCGAGGCGGTGTCTAGCCACCCGTCCTCGATCTGGGCAGCCGACTCCGAATTGAGGATCGGAGCGGACTCGTGTGCGGCCTCCAGGGCACTGTCCGGCAGTAGAGCTAAATCATGCCCGTCGAGACAGTGCGGCACGCCTGGCTGTGGCTCGAATCCATCGAAGATCAAGTCTCCGCGGATGTCAGCCGTGAAGTTTAGACTTCCAAATCTGACCTGATGGCCAGGGGCGTAGCTTTTGACCTGCTCCAGATGGCTAAGCGAATTTGCCCGCAGTGCAAAGCCGCCGAACACGAAGATCTGTCCGGGGAGAAAAGTCTCACCCTGGACTGTGTCGTTGTTGATGATCGAAGGAGCCATCAAGCCTATCGGTGACGACACAGAGGAACTCTCAATGAAAGCACCAATGTCGGTGTCAAAACTAGCGGATCTCGGGTAGGGGGTCCCGAACTGTGCGTCTAGGCGGATGGTAACAGGAGACAAGGGACACAATGTTTTTACCCAGGTTCGGGCCCTCTCGATGGAGGTAAAACCCTACTCCTGCTTGATTGATATTGATGATATGGGTAGTACAAGAGCGGATCTACCACGAGATCAAGGAGGCTAAACCCTAGAAGCTAGCCTATGGTATGATTGTTGTTGTTATTGTTGTCCTACGACTAAAACCCTCCGGTTTATATAGACACCGGAGAGGGCTAGGGTTACACAGAGTCGGTTACAATGGTAGGAGATCTACATATCTGTATTGCCAAGCTTGCCTTCCACGCCAAGGAAAGTCCCATCCGGACACGGGACTAAGTCTTCAATCTTGTATCTTCATAGTCTTGGAGTCCGGCCGATGATGATAGTTCGACTATCCGGACACCCCCTAGTCCAGGACTCCCTCACCTCCCATTACACCGGGGAGAGTAGCGGCGGTCCTTTGTATTAAACCAACTTAGGCCAAAAGCCTAAGCTTGGGGGAGTACGTATTTCTCACCGACTTTATATTCATGTTCACACACTAGTCGTCGGTGCTCATACTCTTTCATTGTATTATCCATGCTAGTTTAAATTTCTTTCTCTAGTTTTCTTCTTGTATGTTCAATAAACCTTAAAAAAACCAAAAAAAATTAGTTAGTTTAATTTCCATGCTTGTAGTAGAACTTAAAATGAAAACCCAAAAAGATTTCTAGTTCTTCTTTTTGCTTGTTGGGAGCTTTCCCGTGTAAATAGTTTTATTTTCGTTTCTTTCTTTTGGGGGTCGAGAAGACTTTATTGAAAATATTTAGTGGCTCTTATATGCATGATTGTTTATTTAACTTAGAGCCCATATTACTTGTCTTCTCTCTTGAGTTGAATGCTTGCAGATTCCAGCTTAGTCCAATGCACGTGCACTCTTATTATTATACACATCGTTCGGTCGTGCAAGTGAAAGGCAATAATGACGATATATGATGGACTTATTGGGATGAGAAAAGTTGGTATGAACTCGACCTCTCTTGTTTTCGTAAATATGATGAGTTCATCATTCCTGAGTTAGCTATTGTGAAGTAAACATATTTGCAATGACATTTAGAGATTATAGTTGCTTGTGCCATGCTTGATTAGCTATGAGTTATAATGGTTTACCTTGTGTGCCAACATGCTATTAGAATGATTATCATGTGATATGATGGGATGGTATCCTCCTTTGAATGAATTGAGTGACTCGACTTGGCACATGTTCACGCTTGTAGTTGAATCAAATCAACATAGCCTTCACAATATTTATGTTCATGGTGGATTATATCCTACTCATGCAATTTTACGACTGTGAATCAAATCAACATAGCTTGTACTCGGTGTGAATTAATTTTAATGCATGTTTACGACTGTTGTCGCTCTCTCAGTTGGTCGCTTCCCAGTCTTTTGCTAGCCTTCACCTGTACTAAGCAGGAATACTGCTTGTGCATCCAAACTCCTTAAACCCCAAAGTTGTTCAATATGAGTCCACTATACCTACCTATATGCGGTATTTACCTGCCGTTCCAAGTAAATTTGTATGTGCCAAACTCTAAACCTTCAAATGAAATTCTGTTTTGTATGCTCGAGCAACTCATGTTACAACTAGGGCTGCCTATATCTTCCATGCTAGGTGGGTTATTCTCAAGAGGAGTGGACTCCGCTCCTCATTCACGAGAAAGGGCCGGTAACCGGGATGCCCAGTCCCATGATCCAAAAAGATTAAAGCAAATCAAAATAATTAAACAAAACTCCCCTAGGGCTGTTGTATGTTGGAGGCACTCGTTATTTCGAGCAAGCCATGGATTGATGCTTGTTGGTGGTTGGGGGAGTATAAACCTTTACCATTCTATTTGGGAACTGACTATAATGCATTTAGTATGGAAGATACAACCATCTCATAGTTGTTGCGTTGACAGCAAAAGTATGCCGCTCAAAGTGTTATTCAATCTCTATTTTAAAATCGAGCTCTGGCACCTCTACAAAGGGCCTATCTATTTACTTTTATGTTGAGTCATCACCCTTCTTATTAAAAGCACCCGTTGGAGAGCACACTGTCATTTGCATTCATTATTATTGGTTTATATCAGGTATGACTTGATTGGATCTCTTTTACCATGAATTACAATGTTTAGTCAGTCCTTGATCTTTAAAGGTGCTCTGCATTTATGTTTTGCGGTCTCAGAAAGGGCTAGCGAGATACCATTTTGTTATATCATGTTATGATTATTTTGAGAAAGTGTTGTCATCCGAGTTTTATTATGGCTCGTTAGCTGATTATGTTATTGATATGAGTAATTGTGAGACCTATGTGTTATTGTGAGTATGGTTAGTTCATAATATTTGCTGAAACTTGAATGCTGGCTTTTCATGTTACAACAACAAGAGAAAATAGAGTTTGTAAAAGTTTTTCTTTATCACTTTCAGTTTATCAATTGAATAGCTTGAGGAGAAGCAAAGGTTTAAGCTTGGGGGAGTTGATACGTCTCAAACGTATCTACTTTTCCAAGCACTTTTGCACTTGTTTTGGACTCTAACTTGCATGATTTGAATGAAACTAACCCGGACAGACGCTGTTTTCAGTAGAACTACCATGATGTTGTTTTATGTGTAGAAAAGAAAAGTTCTCGGAATGTCTTGGAAATCCATGGAGGCACTTTTTGGAATTAATAAGAATTTTGGGCGAAAGAATTAATGCCAGGGGGCCCACAGCCTGTCCACGAGATAGGGGGGCGCGCCCCCCTAGGGCGCGGCCTCCTATCTCGTGGGCCCCCTGGACCTCCACTGACGTTAACTCCAACTCCATATATTCACGTTCGGGGAGAAAAAAATCAAGGAGAAAGTTTCATCGCGTTTTACGACACGGAGCCGCTGCCAAACCCTAATCTCTCTCGGGAGGGCTGATCTAGAGTCCGTTCGGGGCTCCGGAGAGGGGGATTCGTCGCTGTCGTCATCATCAACCATCCTCCATCACCAATTTCATAATGCTCACCGCCGTGCGTGAGTAATTCCATCATAGGCTTGCTGGACAGTGATGGGTTGGATGAGATTTACCATGTAATCAAGTTAGTTTTGTTAGGGTTTGATCCCTAGTATCCACTATGTTCTGAGATTGATGTTGCTATGACTTTGCTATGCTTAATGCTTGTCACTAAGGCCCGAGTGCCATGATTTCAGATCTGAACCTATTATGTTTTCATGAATATATGTGTGTTCTTGATCCTATCTTGCAAGTCTATAGTCACCTATTATGTGTTATGATCCGACAACCCCGAAGTGACAATAATCGGGACACTTCTCGGTGATGACCGTAGTTTGACTAGTTCATGTATTCACTATGTGTTAATGCTTTGTTCCGTTTCTCTATTAAAAGGAGGCCTTAATATCCCTTAGTTTCCGTAAGGACCCCGCTGCAATGGGAGGGTAGGACAAAAGATGTCATGCAAGTTCTTTTCCATAAGCCCGTATGACTATTTATAGAATACATGCCTACATTACATTGATGAACTGGAGCTAGTTCTATATCACCCTATGTTATAACTATTGCATGAGGAATCGCATCCGGCATAATTATCCATCACTGATCCATTGCCTACGAGCGTTTCACATATTGTTCTTCGCTTATTTACTTTTCCGCTGCTACTATTACATCTACTACAAAAACCCAAAAACATTTATCTTTACTTTTGCTATCATTACCATTACTATCATACCACTTTTGCTACTAAATACTTTGTTGCAGATACTAAGTTATCCAGGTGTGGTTGAATTGACAACTCAACTGCTAATACTCAAGAATATTCTTTGGCTCCCCTTGTGTCGAATCAATAAATTTGGGTTGAATACTCTACCCTTGAAAGCTGTTGCGATCCCCTATACTTGTGGGTTATCACTCAACCTTATTGGCAGGCCAACATCTTACACTTTTACTATCCATCACATACTTACGTTGTACTCTCATATGAGTTTTCTTTTTCCACAGACAACGTTCGCGCGATACCCTCCCAGGATACGGCACAACGGAGACAAAGGCGCAGACGTGCAGCAGGGCCCCATTCAACAGGTTTCTTTTTAGATTAAGCCCCTGTGTAAACCTTTTCTATTGCCTCTTGTTGCTTAACCATCCCATGGGTTCCATACCCACAGAGGATACTACTGTTTTTGGCATTTTGCCACGACAGATTAATGCACGTACCTGGAAACATAGGGTTTATACTGAATGGGCATTCTTGAGCCCATCATCCGTTATAAAGTCCGAATACCTTCGGGAGTGTTCGGCGTCACGAGTTTGGCCTTATATGCGTCAGCTCTGAAACATATCTTTGGTCAAATATTGGGTTAGCCCGGCTCTTGGGTTTGCCGCCTTACGTTCCGTTATTATCGGCTAAGGTGGCCAAAGGAGAACTACTGCGATTGTGCCCTGGTTATTCCGGATGAGCACCTCAGTAGAGAAAGCCGAAAACTGACTGTCATGATACAGCGAGAGACTGATCAACCACTCGAAGACTCACCGGGAATCTTTAGGATTCCTCCGCATTAACGAAGGGTCGTTTCCCGGCCATGTACACACGCGCCCGTATTCGGATGCACGCGAAGGTACCAGGGGCTACATAGTAGCCCCGACGTTAGACTCCCGTGGCTAAGCGAAAGTGTTATAGCTATATAGTCCGGTTGCCTAGTTCGACGTGCGATCACCTCCTTAATGGACCAAGACGTTGGATCAAGTGTGATTAAGCATATTTTTCCGCGAACACCCCCGCATTGTATGCGTGGGGGCTGAAGCCAATGACTGCTAACTTTCATATTACATATATATTCTGCTAATATTAGCATAATAACTATTCTCCACACCACTTCTGCACTGCACGCTGAACGCAAGCGCACGTCATTCTTTGAACCAAGTGTGATGCAGCACTCACACGAGTGAACTTCTCGTCGGAAAAAACTGCACGCGTTGTTTGTTCGGTACTGTTTTCGCTCTAATTTTTAACCGCTTATCAGAATGAGGTGTGTAATATACCGTTGAAAAGCTATGGGTTAGGCGCAACTTCGACATGTTGAACACTTTTCGAGATTCCGCACGGTTTAAGAGCAGTTTTGAAAATGGTGCGGTCCATAACGAGTGGCAGCGAGCGTTTTTTCGCGATTTCTTCTAAACCACTCGTCGGAATGAAGCAAACAATACGCCGTTGGATAGATATTGTCGAGGCGCATCTTTTTCATATATAAATGTTTCTCTAATTCCTTATGGTTTAAGGGTAGCTTCAAATTTGCTAAATCGCGGAACTCTGTTTTTTCAAAAAAATTCAAATTTTTGGTACTGTTTTTGCTCTAGTTTTTTAACCGTTTGTCGAAACGAGGCGTGTAATACGTCGTTGGAAAGCTATGGACGAGGCACAACTTTCATATGTTGCAATGTTTTTGAGATGCGTTATGGTTTTAAGTTAATTTTGAAAATCGTGTGGCAGATGACGAGTGGCAGTTGCTGTTTTTCGCGAAATTTTTACAAACCGCTGCTCAGAATGATTCAAATGATACGCTGCTGGAAAGGTATCGATGAGGCGCAACTTTTTCATGTAGAACACTCTCTCTAATTCTTTACGGTTTAAGAGCAGTTTTAAATTTACCGAAACGCGGACACTCTGTTTTTCGCGACACCCAAATCGACGTGCGTACTTCATCCGACTGAAAACCACACTGCATCAGATGAAAAACCGCACTGCATCAGACGTGTTAGAGAACTGCATGATTTGTTTTATTCAAACTTAATTTTTTCAAGGGCGAGAAAGTAGAGTGCACTTCACATCGGGTGTAAATGAACCACAACACTATCAAGAAGTGAACCGCATTACTTTTCTTTGCTTCCGTAACAATTTTTTTGCACTTACGAGATGAACAACACCATACGGCCGACCGCACTTCTTCATACTGAAAACCGCACTGCATCGGACGTGCAAGCGACTTGCATACATTTTTTTGTTGGACGTAAATTTTCCATGATGAGGAAGTGGACCACGCTTCACGTCGAGGTGTAAGTGAACCGCAACACTACCGAAAGTGAATCTCATCACTACGAAAAGTAAACCGCATGAGATTTTATTGTTTCATGCGCATAGACTAGGCAAGTGGACCGCATGGGCTGACCGAGTGAACTACATCTAATAAGAAGTGAGCTTCTTTTGAGATGTTTTTCGTTTTTGTTTACCGAGTGAACCACATATAGTTTTTATAGCAAACTGCATGAGAGATCAAAGTGAGCTTCAAAATATACATAGCCATTTATTATTTTTACACAGCTGCACTCACATTAGTTAACCACATTAGGCTTTATTTTTTCAAAGAGTGCACTGCTGTTGCACGCCGTTTGAACCTCTCTTTTTTCATATCCCTTTGAAAAATACCAAATGGAGAAGTGGAGCATTAAACAGGATGAGATCAATGCATTTTTGTCTTTTTCTTCATTGTTTTCTGTTGTTGTCCGTTTACTACATATGATAAAAAAACTTCAAACAACCAGATCCTGAAAGGTACTTCTAATGAACTGCATCTATCTTTTTTTAAAGATAAAACAAACAACTTTCTTGTCCCTATGATGCTCAAGAGGGAGGCGCGACGAACGGCACGACGGAAGCCATGGAACATGCCTTGCTGCTGAACTACACGGCTAAGTCAGGAGGATCCCAACTGCTCGCCCGCTACACAATACGAAGTAGTATATCACACGACAACAACCAAATCCGACGAAAATAAGAAGGAAACAAATATGAATCTCACACGGTGTCTAACTGCATGCACGCACGCAAGGTCTGAGCTGCGAGACTGCATGTTGCGTTGTTACTGTGGGTGTGAGGACTACAACACCACGCACGCTCGACTGCAGAAGAGCATGATGTGTACCGCGTAGCGTTTCACGACCCATCCAGCGCCCTCGCCACCTGGTCCAGCGCCACGCCGGTGACCAAATACTTCACTAGAAATGAGGAGACACAGTGAGTTTAGCGGCAAGGGCCTCGCCCACCTCCAGGCACCTTTGCTGTCGATGTACTTCATAGAGGGGAAGACAGAGCTGTAGATGCCCGTGCGATGGACTACAGCCATAGGTGAAATCAAGGCAGTACGGGAGTCGCTGGTTCTTAGTAGATCGGCAGAGGGTGGAGATGCAGAGGGGAGGGAGGCGTTGGCGAGTGGGGGCATCACCGGCGAACTGCATGGGTAACGAGGCAGAGCTGCAGCGCCAGTCGAAGTGCATGCCGACCGAATCCTGTGGGGTGACGACCATGGCTACCCCAACCTCCATGACGCTCTTTGGCTGTGCTCGGAGTGACGCCATGGATCTCCGGCGGATCTGGAGCTGCACTGCATCACCGCTAGGGGGCGCACTTCACCCGAGAAGAAGTCCACGACCGGATCTCGCCGGGATCCGATGATTTCCCGACGCGCCGCCATAGGAGGTTGGCTTGGTTGGGCAGAAGACTCGCCAGAGGGAGGTGGACACTCGCGGCATTCATCAGAGTGGAGCTAGGGTAGGCTGGCATCCGGCAAGTGGCCATCGGCAAGGGAGAGATGAGAGAATCCCACCGGATCTCGC
>NC_041383.1:532852642-532853272 GCF_002162155.2 Triticum dicoccoides | reverse complement strand
CTGCCGTGGCTGGCCGCGCAGCGATGGGAAGAGGGGCGGTGCGGGGTGCGTGGGTGGGGCGGCGCGACAACGGCCTAGGGGGTGGTGCTCGGGCGGTGGCGTTGGTAGAAGGTGGACGGGGGCTGGGCAGGGCACGACGGCGGCCTGGGTGGTTCTCTAGCGGCTACGCGACGGAAGGTGGAGGAGGGTGGGGCGGGGCAGGGTGGGGAGATGAAACACAGCTGGAGAAGGGGGCAGAGCAACGGTGGCCATCAGCGCTGGCCAAATCGCCCGCAGCTGCTCGGCGCAAGAAGGCCATCTAGAGGGGATATAAGGTCGCGACAGCCCTCCCCATTGGCGGATCCGGCGCGTACTCCACCAGATGTGGTTGGGTCGGGGCGGTAGCGGCCGGGGCGGTGGTGCGCCATGCGCGAGGAAGAAGGTGGGAGGAGGAAGGGGTCCAGGGGCGGCAGCGGCCGGGGAGGTGGCGCGCCATGTGCGGGGAAGAAGGTGGGAGGAGGAAGGGGTCCAGGGGCGGCGGCGGTTTCGGGTGTGGTGGCGGCAGAAGGTGGAGAGGGAGGTTAGGGTGTGGGACATGGTGGCGAGCAGGGAAGAAGGTGGGTAAGGTGGTGGTGGGTGGCGGGGAAGGTG
>NC_041383.1:532678882-532852111 GCF_002162155.2 Triticum dicoccoides | reverse complement strand
TTTAATGGCCGCACAGGGGACACAATCATATTTTTCAAGCAAACAATATAAATATAGCCTTATAATCAAAATAAACATTGTTTTTACAATGATTTGATTCATCACTCGAACATGACATTCTTCGAGCACTGCGCCTCTATTAGGCGGGCACCCTCTGTGACCTGCGCCAAGTAGTGCTCGGCCGGATATTGGCCCCCCACCGGATCCTGGGCCGCTATAATGGTGGCATCCATATCCGTCCAATAGGCTTTAACGCGGGCAAGAGCCATCCGTGCACCCTCTATACACGCCGACCTCCTCATGGCATTGATCTGAGGCACGACACCAAGGAATTGTTGCACTAAGCCAAAGTAACTATCCGGCTTAGGCCCCTTCGGCCAAAGATGGTCTATTACAGACCGCATTGCAAGCCCGGACAGCCTGTGAAGCTCTGCTACAGCAGCCATCTTGTCACTTAACGGCAGCGGGCGAGTGGGAGCATTGAATTGCGACCAGAAAAGCTTATCCACTTCCTTATCACCCTGATCATCGAAGAACTTGGCAGCGTCAGCTGTACTCTTTGCCAAATCCGCATACGCGTCCACAGGACTCCAGCACCCATCCAGGGGAGCGTACTTCAGATCGAAAAACTTCATCCGGAGCAAGTGGGAGCCCCCAGCCGCAATTTTACCGGCCTGTTGAAGCTCCTCACGCGCACTCCTCAGCTCAGTCCGTATTTCCTTGGTAGCATTCAGTGCCTTGTCCAGATCGGCCGAACTATCCTTATGCTCCTTTTTCAGGAGCTCATACCGGTCAGCTGCATTTTTTAACTCCAAAGCCATTTCGGCTATCTTTTCCTCGCTTCGGCGATGAGCAGCCTGTTCGGCTCTCAATTCCTCGGCCGCCTTTAGGGCAGCTGCATCACTAGACCGAGCTTGCTCCTTGGCTGGGCAAGTTCCGCCCCCAGGGCTTCCACGGCAGCAGCACCATCTGCAGTCCAAACATATTACATTAATATCATGCCGCCTTCTTATTTTCCTATATAAAGGAAGGCAGAGCACATACCTTCTGATTTGTCCAACCGCTCATTCACCAGTGTGATATAGGCATAGATCGATCCAATCTGCCTCATTAGTTCGGCAACTTCAACGCACTGGCCGGCGGCCGGACCCATAGGTACCTGCACATATTTACAGCATAATCATTGGTTTATGATCCCCCGTTTGCCGCCTAGGGCGGGCAACCAGAGTCTCTGGGGCTACTATCTATATGGAGCACACCTAGCATGTGCCTCACAGCCAAAGAAATAGTGTATTCTTCATTACATACCTCAAAGCCTCTGAGCGGGATTGTGAATGCTTCATTCAAACCGCTTGTAATGGATGAAATCTTCTTGAGCACCGTGCTCATTAATGAGCGGTTCTCCTCCGAGAGCGCAGCTCGCTCCAGTAGGCCTGTCAGTACGTCCGGCCGGACATTAAACTGTGCCGGATCCTCCCCATCGCCCCTCGCGGGAGCCAAACGCTCCGGGCTCAGGGCGGCTGGCACATTGGCTTCCGGCTTCGGCATATCCGGACTCCTCCGTGACGACACCTCGGTGTCGCCCGCTTCATGAGTCGGAGAGGTGGGTGGGGTCTCACTCTCCATCATCTCCGGAGGCAGATCCCCCGAAGACGAACTATGTCGAGAAGAGCTGCTAGCCGGACTGCAAAATACGGAACCTGGTTATTGATCTAGGAGAAATACAGCACCTTCGAATTAACGATTGACTTACAGATCAGTGGAGGGCTGACCCATTGGCGGGCATAACGCGGTGAGGATGCCCGTCGCGGTAGAGCCCCTTGGTGATACCTTCTTCCCTTGCTTGGGCATCTCCGTCTCCAAGTCTTCGGAGGCGACCCTTTTCTTCCCGCACGGGGAGGAGGCCTTAGCCTCCCCATCCCGATTATCCTCCTTGGGGGAGGTAACAATTCCCCCGGTTCGGATGCGTAGTGTGTGGAGTTCGGTTTCTTCGTTCTTCCCCTTGTCTTTCCCCGAGGGCATTCTGCTGAGTACCCAGTCGAGCATCTTGGCCATGGTAGGACCAGGCGAGCCTTTGGGAAGTGGCACCGGACACCTGATTCTCTCCGCCTTGCTGAGCCATTCCTGGCCACGGACGATTTTCAGAATAAACAATTATGACAAATTCAAAGCAAGGTGTCCGGTATCAAGGCTACTTACTTGGGTATCTAGGCGATTGCAGCTTAGGCCCGCATCCTCGGTGGTGTCCGGACACTCTACTTTATGTCCAAAGAATAATTTGCACATCCCTTCGAGCTTCAAGCCGAAGAAGTGCTTGACAGTCCGCGGACCCTCTGGATTGAACTCCCACATCCGGAGAGGCCGGCGTTGGCACGGCAACATCCGTTGGATTAACATCACTTGCATTGTGCTGACGAGGTTAATGTCCCTCTGAAGAAGCTCCCGAATGCGATTCTGCAGTACTTTTACATCACCAACGGGCCCCCAGTTCCATCCTACGTCGGTCCAAGACGCTAGTTGTGACGGAGGGCCTGAGCGGAACTCGAGAGAAGCCACCCACTTTGTGCCCCTGGGGGCCGTAACATAAAACCACCTCCGCTGCCATACATCGGATACTTCTGGGAAAGAACCCTCTGGCCATGGGGCGTCGGTGTTCCTGCTTATTATGGCCCCTCCGCACTCCACATGTCGCCCCTCGATCATCTTCGGCTTCACATTGAAGGTCTTGAGCCATAAGCCGAAGTGTGGTGTGACGTGAAGAAAAGCCTCGCACACGATAATGAATGACGAGATATGAAGGATAGCGTCCGGAGCCAGATCATGAAAATCCAACCCATAGTAGAATATGAGCCCCCTCACAAAGGGGTCAAGGATGATGCCGAAGCCGCGGAGGAAGTGTGGGACAAAAATGACGCACTCATTGGGCTTCGGTGTGGGGATGACCTGCCCTGGGGCAGGAAGCCTGTGCTGGATATCGGCGGTCAGGTATCCGACCTCCCTAAGCTTCACAATGTCTTCCTTTTGAATCAAAGAGGCCACCCACCGGCCTTGAGGGTTGGATCCGGACATACTGGAGGATCTGGGGTGTTGGAGCTTAGGTTTCGGGTGTTAGAACTCGAGGTCCGAGAAGGCACGAGGAAGGTGGAAAATAGGCATAGGCCTCGACCCCTTTATAAAGAGGGTGAATATCAAGAGTCCTCGGTGTGACCGTTTGAGGCTTATCTAAAAACACACGGAGTTATACCAACAGCCGTCGTGGGGTCATGCACGCCCCTATTAATGGAAAAATCCCGTAATAAGAGGAGCACGATCTCTGCCTTGACGGGACGTGCCAATAAAATTGCCTCGTAACACGAGTCGAGGTAGGGTAAGAAACGCCGGTTCGCGTTGGACCAGGCCACGATGCAAGGGCACAACGCACGAAGAATTGCCAGCGGATCAGATTTATGCTATGTGAAGATCATCTTGCAGATCCGGACACGGTCTACGTGTTCGATGACCACTTTGGAGTATTCGGAGAAGGAACCCGCCTTGCAATGCCGAAGACAATACTGCGTGCCGGACTCATCGTCATTGAAGCCTGGTTCAGGGGCTACTGAGGGAGTCCTGGATTAGGGGGTATCCGGACAGCTGAACTGTGTACAACGTTCGGACTATTGAAGCGTGAAGATACAAGACTTAAGACTTTGGCCCGTGTCCGGATGGGACTCTCCTTTACGTGGAATATAAGCTTGACGGTCCGGATATTGTGTTTCCTTCCTTGTAACCGACTCCATGTAAACCCTAGCCCTCTCCGGTGTCTATATAAACCGGAGAGTTGGTCCTTAGAAGGCTGATCACAATTACAATCATATCATCATAGGCTAGCTCTTAGGGTTTAGCCTCTACGATCTCGTGGTTGATCTACTCTTGTACTACCCATATCTTCAATATTAATCAAGCAGGAAGTAGGGTTTTACCTCGATCGAGAGGGCCCAAACCTGAGTAAACATCTATGTCCCTTGCTTCCTGTTACCATCAGCCTTGACGCACAGATCGGGACCCCCTACCCGAGATCCACCGGTTTTGACACCGACAATGGGAACCAAGAAAGGATGGTGATGGTGAGAAGTATCACTATTTCAATAATTCGTAAAAGGTGAAGCAATCCTCACCACATCCTTGACATAAAAGCCAGTAATACTCCAAGATAGAATCATAATATAAGTTGGATAGAAAGGAAACTACACAAAACATGACCAAGTTTTGTGTCGGAGGGAATGCGAGAATGTTGTTGATGATAACACAAAACATCGAGGGGCAAGGATGGTATTTCTCATCACGAATTTGATTGATATCCTGGAAGAGCTTAGAATGTTGATGATGATCACGACACAATTGTCGAGAGATTTTGTGAAGATGTAATCCATCAGTGATGACATCAAGTCAAAGGAACGATGGAGTGAAACGTTAATGGAACCAAGGGTATGACACAAACTCCAAACAAAGCTTGTTGTCCAAAGCAAAATGATATGAAGAGTAAGATCAACGTAAGCTTAGCTCATCATCGAAAATTGTGCTCCGGGAAAAAGGACCAGGTAGCACAATTAAATTTAGTACATTAATGATATAGCCGATCAAGCTAGCAATGACTTGATGGATTATTAAACTCGTAAGCAATGGGAATTACTTAGAGTTGTTGAATCGGAGTGCGAATCAATTCACTTATGGGTGTTCTCGAGCGACTAATAACTCAGAACCCAGGGAAATTTGAAAACGTGATAAGCAATACTAGATGAAGACTCATAGGAAGCAACACAGTGCTTTGATATTCTCGAGATACCGGAGGGCAATACTCGAAGGAAGATCAAAATAGAGGTTGCGGAGATGTATCGATCAGCAGAAGACAAGTGATTTAAATTGTTTGAGAAATGGGATCAAGGAGAAAATATGGTCGGAACCATGATTGCAAAGGGGTCAATTCCAATTCACAGTCACGAGATGATATTATATCAAGGGGGCAATTATTATTACAAGGAGTTTCCATGATAGGATCTACATCGTTTCCATGGGCATGAACATAAAGTCCAAGGTCGGCTCCCACTTCTCCAATGCATAACCTTTCATTCACTTCTCGCGTTTGATGAAGTTGTAGTGTTGAAACTTTATCTAGCAAAATACTAGAAGAGTATGACTCGTGAAAACTCTCGGGTCCACACAAATTAAGGAAGGCATAGGCTCAACCCATCGGGGCTTCTTAGAAACATATACCACAAACTTCAGGGGTAAATAACTCAAGCTTGGAAGGACAACATGTTTGACCAAAGGAGAGGATACAAATTACCAAAGGCATTATGTATCAGGGAGGATTCACCAGGCGGTAAAATATGAAGGACACTATCGAATAATAATCCAACGAAGGATCTGACGGTCCATAGCGGAGTTGATGTGAGCATCGACACACAATCAGATAAAGAAACAATGCAAATGCATCTGATTATAGAACATATGAATAATTCGATGCTTAGATAACAAAGGAATTATGATCTCCAAAATGAAGGATCAGAAGCAGACGCTCTGATTAAGAATGGATAAGTTGAACAGACTTAGGGGTACAATCAACGACAATTTGATTGGTCGAGAACTAGCTCATGTTTAAAATGACATCTAAGCTGGAAGGAGGAATTCTAATTACGACTGATGATTGCGAGCATCTGCATCATATTGAATTGACGGTGTCAAAATGATAGTGACAAAGGATGTCAATAAATAAGTCTAGGCATTTGGAATTAACCATAATGCAGGCAGACAAGAATTTCAAGAGCCATAGGCTGCAGAGGATTCTCGAAAGATCGGATAACATTTCAAAGAATTTTGTGAAACACCTGAACAACTAGGGAGCAACAAATCCTGGGTAAGTGTGAGGATTAATTTGTAAGTGTATTCAGGCGACAAGGAACTGCAAGGCAGTAGGCACAAAGGATTCTTGGAACAACGATGAGCATTTCGCGGTATCTTGTAATAACAAGACCAACTGGGGACGAATGTAAGAATGACAATTTCATGTAGTTATCCATAAGGGTTGACGGTGGGAGGGGAATTGCAAACGCGATGAACACAAGTTCTCGGGTTAATAGCAAAGAGTATCTTCAGGGTCTTCTGGTGCACCGAGTAATCATCTCGAGTGAGGGGCTCTCCGGGAGGAAGTAGTTACGAGAACCGAGAGTTGGTGTTAGTAAAATCATTTAACCCGAATAGAAGAGAGATCAGAGTCCCAAAGTATAGGTCGAGGAACAAAAGATCCTAATTCCAGCCAATGGCGCCGTGGGCCCGTAAGCCGCACAACCACGTTAGTAAAAGTTTTGCAATGTCTAGACTCGACTTCGGCCAAGGAGTGTGGAAGGGGGATTACTACAGGCAGTTGGCTCTCATACCAACTTGTGACGCCCCCGATTCAATCATACACTAATCATACACGCAAATATGTACGATCAAGATCAAGGACTCACGGGAAGATATCACAACACAACTCTAAATATAAAATAAGTCATACCAGCATCATAATACAAGCCAGGGGTCTCGAGGGCTCGAATACAAGTGCTTGATCATAGACGAGTTAGTGGAAGCAACAATATCTGAGTACATACATAAGTTAAACAAGGTGCCATAAGATGGCTAGAACAAACTAAGATATAGATCGAAAGAGGCGCAGGCCTCCTGCCTGGGATCCTCCTAAACTACTCCTGGTCATCGTCGGCATCCTGCATGTAGTAGTAGGCACCTCCGGTGTAGTAGGAGTTGTCGTCGACGGTGGCATCTAGCTCCTGGGCTCCAGCATCTAGTTGCGACAACCGAGAAGAAAGGAAAGGGGGAAAAGGGGGAGAAAAGCAACCGTGAGTACTCATCCAAAGTACTCGCAAACAAGGATCTACACTACATATGCATGGATATATGTGTAAAGGGGCAATATCAGTGGACTGAACTGCAGAATGTCAGAATAAAAGGGGGATAGCTAGTCCTGTCGAAGAGTACGCTTCTCGCAGCCTCCATCTTGCAGCATGTAGAAGAGAGTAGATGGTAAGTTCACCAAGTATCATCGCATAGCATAATCCTACCCGGCGATCCTCTCCTCGTCGACCTATGAGAGATCCATCACCGGGTTGTATCCGGCACTTGAAAGGGTGTGTTTTATTAAGTATCTGGTTCTAGTTGCCATAAGGTCAAGGTACAACTCCGGGTCGTCTTGTTACCGAGGATCACGGCTATTCGAATAGATAAACTTCCCTGCAGGGGTGCACCACATTACCCAACACGCTCGATCCCATTTGGTCGGACACACTTTCCCGGGTCATGCCCGGCCTCGGAAGATCAACACGTCGCAGCCCCATCTAGGCACAACAGAGAGGTGAGCGTGCCGGTCTAAATCCTATGCGCGCAGGGGTCTGGGCCCATCGCCCATTGCACACCTGCATGTTGCATACGCAGCCGATGAGCAGACCTAGTAACCTCCATTACAAAGGAAGTTGCGTTACACGGTCCAACCCGGCGCACACCGCTCAGTCGCTGATGTCACGAAGGCTTCGACTGATACCACGACGTCGAGTGCCCATAACTGTTGCCGCGTAGTTGGTTAGTGCGTATAGGCCAGTGGCCAGACTTAGATCAAATACTAAGAACTCGTTAAGCATGTTAATTTTGAAGTAACCGCGAACGCCGACCAGGGCCAGGCCCACCTCTCTCCTAGGTGATCTCAACCTGTCATGTCGCTCTGCCACAAAGTAACAGTTAGGGGCCATCAGGAACTCAGGCCCACCACTACCTGCATGGAGCCACCTGTCCTTTCAGCCCCCATATCGGAATCACATGCAGGAACTCTACGAGCTGACCCGACTTTAGTCACCACATGTGTCATATATCATGTATATAAGTATATACCCGTGATCACCTCCCGAGTGATCACGGCCCGATAGTATAGCATGGCAGACGAACAAGAATGTAGGGCCATTGATGGAATACTAGCATCCTATACTAAGCCTTTAGGATTGCAGATAAGGGGAACAAATGTAGCAACAATGACAGGCTATGCACAGAATAGGATTAACCGAAAGCAGTAACATGCTACACTACTCTAATGCAAGCAGTAGAGAGAAGGAATAGGTGATATCTGGTGATCAAGGGGGGGAGGGGCTTGCCTGGTTGCTCTGGCAACAAGGGTTCGTCATCGATGTAGTCGATCACAGGGGTACCGGCAGCGGTCTCAGGGTCTACCGGAAAGAAGTAACAGCGGGGGAACACAATAAATAACAGAGCAATCAAAGCACCACAAAGCTTAACATGGCAATACTCGGTGCTAGAGGTGACCTAACACAGGGATAGGTAATACCGGCGAAGGGGGGAAACATCCGGGAAAGTATTCCCGATACATTCCCGGATGTTTCCCATTTTGGTCAGATAAACCGGAGGGGGAAAGTTGCGTGTTTGCTATGCTAGGGATGTGTGGAGGATGAACAGGCTACGTACCCAGATTCGTCTCGTCATTTTGAGCAACTTTCATGTACAAAGTTTTTCCATCAGAGCTACGGTTTATTTTATATTAATTTTCAAAGTTTTAATCAATTTCTAAACTATTATTATTGAATTAATTCGAAAACAACATTATTGCATCACCATGACATCATCATCACATCAACAGTCAACAGAGGTGTTGACTTGGTCAAACTGACGTTTGGGTCCGCATGTCATTGACTAAGACAAACTAATCAGGTTTAGTTAGTCTAGCTAAATGATTAGGTTTATTAATTATAATTAATTAGGTTAACTAAACACATTTAATTAGGTTAATTATTTTAGTTAATTAATTAATTAATTAATATATTTTTATTCTTTTTTATCTTTATCTTTTTAAACCACTCTAGGGGTGGGGCCCCTTTGTCATAGGCCCAGCGGGGCGTAACAGGCGTGGCCCGAATGGGCGTGCGAGCAGCGGGCGCAGCGCCCGTCGGGATGGACCCGAGGCGACACGGCGGGTGATCGGCGGCGAGTGGCGAGGCAGCGCGGGGCGGAGCGGAGCATGATCGCGGGCGGCGACGAGCGCCAACGCGGGGCCATAGCAGGGAGGCGGCAACGCGAGCATAGGCGGCGGGAGCACCGGGTGCGCGTGCGCGTGGCCGCGGCCAGGCGCGGAGGAGGGCGGCCAACCAAGGCAGGTGCGCAACCTGGGCACACACGTGCAGCGGTGGTGCGCGAGGAGTAACAGCGAGCAGCTGCAGGGAGAAGCAGCAGTGGCAAGACCAGCCGGGGGCAGTGCAGCAGAGGAGGCGAGCAGAAACGTGGCAGTAGGCGTGCATGGCCGACGCAGTCGGGGACACGACTAGGCCCAGGCGGGATGCGCGTCCGGCGCACGGATGGGAGTCAGTGGGCATGCGTGTGCGGCGGTCAAGGGCACACCGGTGGCGGGAGGCGCGGCGCGGGCATAAGATGGGCCGCGCGCATGGGCGAGGGGCGATGACGCGTGAGCTGGAGGAGCAGCGAACGGGGCTTAGCCCGTGCAACAGCGTGGTCAGGCGTAACGGACAGCGTCCGACAGGGGGAGAGGGGAGAGGCCGGGGCCTCACCGCGGGAGTGTAGGGGTATGGGCAGGAGGGGTCGAGGAGGAGGACGGGGACGACGTTCCGGCAAGGGAAAGGATGAGGAGGCGAGGAGGCAGGCCGGCGTGGTGGCTCGGCGTTGTGGTGGAGGCTACTAAGGGAGTCCTGGATTAGGGGGTATCCGGACAGCCAGAGTATACAGTTTGTCCAGACTCTTGGAGCGTGAAGATACAAGACTCAAGACTTCGTCCCGTGTCCGGATGGGACTCTCCTTTGCGTGGAAGACAAGCTTGGCGATCCGGATAATTGATTTCCTTCTTTGTAACTAACTCTGTGTAAACCCTAGCCCCCTCTGGTGTCTATATAAACCGGAGGGTTTAATCCTTAGAGACACAATCATAATCATCATAGGCTAGCTTCTAGGGTTTAGCCTCTACGATCTCGTGGTAGATCAACTCTTGTAATCTAATATCATCAAGGTCAATCAAGCAGGAAGTAGGGTTTTACCTCCATCGGGAGGGCCCAAACCTGGGTAAAACATCGTGTCCATTGCCTCTTGTTACCATTAGCCTTAGACGCATAGATCGGGACCCCCTACCCGAGATCCGCCGGTTTTGACACCGACATTGGTGCTTTTATTGAGAGTTCCTCTGTGTCGTCGCTTCAAGGCTCGATGGCTCCTTCAATCATCAACAACAACACGGTCCACGGTGAGACTCTTCTCCCCGGACAGATCTTCGTGTTTGGCGGTTCGCACTGCGGGCCAATTCGCTTGGCCATTTGGAGCAGATCGACAGCTATGCCCCTGGCCATCAGGTCAGGTTCGGAAACTTGAACTACACGACCAATATCCGCGGAGACTTGATCCTCAACGGATTCGGGCCTGCGCCAGGAGCGCCGAACAGTCACGATGAGCACGGCTTAGACCTGCTGTCGTACAATACTCGGGATATCGCACCTGCAGGAGCCCCAGACCTAAATCCGAGGCAGATTGCGTTGTTCGAGGATGGGTGGTTGGATCCCGCCCCAGAGGCCACACACTCATCGACGGTAGAGCCGAACACAGACTTCACCCCCAAGGAAGCATGTGACACCGGACCCCCGGACTCGTGTCCGGCTGCAGGTTCTAGTCCACGCACCCCCGAGCCCGCCGAATCTGATTGGGGTCCGGTGATGGAGTACACCGCTGCGAACATCTTCCAGCACTCGCCCTTTGGCAACATGCTGAACTCATTAAAGTCTCTCTCTTTGTTAGGAGACTCTTGGCTGAACTATGTCCGGCTCGAGTGGGAAGCAGGCGACGAGGGAATTCGTTGCCCACCCACCACCCACTTCACTGCCATGATTGATGATTTGAACGACGTGCTTGACTTCGACTCTGAAGACATTGACGGTGTGGACGACGATGTAGGAGAAGAACAGGAACCACCGCCTACGGGGCGCTGGACAGCCACATCCTCATATGATATATATATGGTGGACACTCGGAAAGAAATCAATGGTGATGAGGTAATGGAGGATAACCCCTCAAGGAAGAAGGCAAAGTATGAATGTCATCAGCGCCACCCCAAGCCCCGCCACAACAATACCGGCACAGCAGTCAAAAACAATCCAGATGGTGCCGAAGATGAATGCTATCCCGATCAGCCTGCCTTCGAGCAGGCTGGACAGGCAACGGACGGATACTTGGAAAGGGACAACTAAATGCCCCCATCCGAAGGCAAGGTGAGCCTCGGCGACGATGAATTCGACGTACCTGAGGATCCCGTGAAACAAGTTCGCTTTAAGCGACGGCTTATGGCCACGGCGAAAAGCCTCCAAAAGAAGCAACAACAGCTCAAAGCCGACCAAGATTTGCTCACAGACAGATGGACCAAGGTCCTGGCCATCGAGGAATACAGACTCGACCGCCCCGCCAAAGGATACAAAAGGCACAGTTCGCTACCTCAACCTAAGAAGGAGAACCTAAAGCCCACACCCCGACGCCAATATACCACGGTCCGGGACAATATGCAGGAAACGCGAGGCAGCATCCGCAAACCTCGACGCAATCGTCATAAGCGTCAAGTCAAGGAAGTTGATGCCGAATTCAGCGTCCCCCAGCCCGGTCAGCGGAAAAAGAATAGCTCAAGCCCATCCGGCCCGAGCAGCATACTCGATCAACCATGTGAAACCCATGGTACCCCTAGAAGGGTGGCCAAGCATACCAATAGAGAATGCCGGATCCTCAAAACAAAACAAACGGTCGTGCGCCAGAAACAATGAAAGGGGGTTTCAAACAACGAAAGACCAATCAAACACGACGAGGTCAAAGGAAGATCCTCCACAATACAAAAATGCGGCCGATCATCTCCGATCACATCGACTGTCTGGACAACATCAACCATAGCAATTTAATTGCACTGACTATCGACCCGATAGTTTGTGGGCTCCATCTCAAACGAGCCCCCACGGGCATAAAACTATCAATAACATCTTCTAAAAGATGCCAGGTGCAAAGGCCAAGTTTTACAGGCCCACCACACTAGTGGTTGACTTCGGATCACCACACAAATACCATGCCGAAGAATAAGTCTTCGACATTGTCCCCTTATACAGTAACTACCACATATTATCGGGACGAACCATGTTTGCTATACTCAATGGGGTACAACATCAGGCTAGTCCCGTGTGACATAGTCACAATTATGGGCAAGGTCGAACCCCACCCTCAGAGTGGAAATCATACCGCCGCTGGAATAGCGAGTCGTGCCCATTTATCAAATTTTGATTCGGCAGCCAACTACCCGGACACCAACTGAGGAGTTCGAGTTAATTTATGGCATGATAGCCTGGTTCAGCCAGGCTCCAATCAGGCACCCGCGGTTCAACCACAATATGACATGCAACTGCCTTTAAGCATTTGTCTTTGCAGAGTGACTTTTGCGCAGAACAAGACTGACGGCATGGAGTCAGCTCGGACGCACAAGGCGGGAATACATAAGTAAACCCCCCCAAGGAGACAGTTCGGATAAACTTTGGATCCACACACAGTCTCCTCCAGTCCGGCCACGACAGGTTCCGCCAAAACACCTCTTTTCATAAGCATAAACCGTACTCATATGCATAGACATGTCACTCTACTACAATGCGTAGACTTAAAAACACTTATCGGCCGTCATTCTCCATTGACGCCTTTTTTGTCATAAACATCACCCGTACATTGTGTTATGCCCCACTATGCCAGGGGCTTCATAGTACTCATAATATGGCAATAAAGTCCGGCCACCTTTTCGGTCGCTCGGCACCCCAAACTTATAGCACTATATGCATCAGCTCCAAATCATGTCTTTGGTCATTAGTTGGGTTTGCCCGGCTCCCATGTTTTGGTACCTTACGTTCCGCTCTACCGGCTAAGGTAGCGCTGGGAGAACTACTGCGATTGTGTCTCGGTTCTTCCAGACGAGCACCTCAGTAGAGAAAGCGGAAAACTGACTGTCATGATACGGCGAGAGCTGGTCAGCTATTCGAGAGGTTGTAAAATCTTTAAAGATTCATTCCGCACAATGCCATAATCAATGCAGAGTGCGACGGATCGGTTTTCTGATCAGGCGCCATTAGAGCCCCTAGTACGGTCTTCCGAACACTAGGGGCTGCGCCTACCATACTCGAATTCATATGGCTAAGTGAGAGTGATAAAGCCCTATAGTCTGATTGCCTGGTTCGTGGTGAGGAACACCTCCTTAAAAGGACCCAACAATGGGATAAAGAGTGTTCAGGTATGTCCCGAACACCCCCGTACTTTTTACGTGGGGGCAGAAGCCGATGACTGGCCAACTCTCAGGATTTATATACGCTAAACAGCCGCACACGAAGAACAAATGTGCATATAAGCAGGCAATAAATAATAGCAGTGCCATTATCCCGCATTACAAAGGACGACATGACTGCCTTCAGGGAAATATAGTGTCTTTGGTACACTGATCCGCCACAAGGCGGGCTCCTTTCAGGACACCTTCATAGTACAACTCGGGCTTGCAATGCTCCTTACCCTCTGGTGGTCCCTCAGTCATCAGCTTCTTAGCATCAAGCTTCCCCCAGTGCACCTTCACACAGGCAAACGCCATGCGTGCACCCTCTATGCAGACTGATCGCTTAATGACATGGAGCTGAGGGCAAGCACCAATAATCCGCTTCACGAGTCCGAAGTAACTGCTTGGAATTGGCTCCGCAGGCCATAGCCGGACAACCAAGTCCTTCATGGCTAGTTCGGCCACCTGGTGTAGTTCGACCAACTGCTTCAGTTGATCGACAAAAGGGTACCGGATAATTCGGCGCCAAATACTGCAACCAGAAATGCTTCTCTGTAGACTTCTTCTCCCCAGTCCGGTAGAATTGGGCAGCATCTGATATGCTGCGTGGTAGGTCTGCAAACGCCCCTGGAGAAACAAGAATTCAGCTTGTCGCCTAGAATTCCTCCCATTACTATGTAAAAATGGCCTTGAGTACAAAAGGCCTTACCAGCCGCGACCTCCCGTTCCTCCTAAATGTCTTAGAGCACCTCGGGCTTCTTCCCGAGCATCATCTACGGCTTGGAGGGCTTGGGCAAGTTCGGATTCTTTCCCTGCTAGACTCTGCTCCAAGATCTCGCTTTTCTTCACGGCCTCCTGGATCTCTCGCTCAGCTTCAATGACCCTGGCCTCGTGCTTCTCACGAAGAGCCTGCTAGGAAGCAACCTTCTTGTCGGCTTCGGCCACAGCCTTCTTCAGTGCCTCAATTTCGTCACTCGCTCCTAGGGCATACAATACACATATTTTCATCAGGCAGAACTTCTAATTCGTGCTCAACTTAGCAAAAGGTTTCGACATACCTTGCTTGTCCTCCAACTGCTTCTTCACGCGGCCAAGTTCCGCTTCGGCCCGTTCTAGACTCTGCTTTAGTCTGGACACTTCCGCATTATGAGAGGTGGTCATCTCTGCAGACGCCTGTTTTCAAACAAAGGGATACCCGTCATTTACTGAGTCTCCTGCAAAGCGGAAATTTGATCCCCTGTCCGACTTTCTCTATCTTTCACCGGAGAGTGCATCAGGGGCTACTACTCATACTATGACAATCTCGCAAAGGTTTCTAAAAACATACCTCAAAGCCTTTTATAAGGCTAAGGCAGGATTCATTCAGTCCGCTCTCAGCGGACTGAATCTTTTCAATCACCGCACCCATGAGGGCACGATGTTCATCGATGATGGACGCGCTCTTTAGCGCTGTCTATAGGCCTCCCGGCAACTCTGCTAGGACAGAGGTTGCTAGCGGAGTGGGCGAGCCTCCCCCCGTCAAAGGTGGCTGCTCGCCCAATCCTGGAACTTTAAAGGTCTCCAGGACCGTGTCCGGCTGCGGGCCGAACCTAAGATCGCCCCCGCCGTCGACATGCATGGGAGCCTCTGCTCCCGTGTATCTGGCCCCAGAGATATGCCCTCCCTGGTCTAGGTCCCGCTGAGATGACACCTCAGGGTCGCGCCTAGGCTTCGGGGAAGGGGCCTCTGGAGGTGTCTTGCTCTCCAGGGCATCTGAGCTCAGCGAATCCTCCGATGAGGACTGTCCGGCGTGGGACCTCGCCGGGCTGCACGAAGTACGGCGACAGTTAAACTACTACATCCTAATGACCTCGGGCACGTAGGTGTGTTCGGATTTCGTATACTTACGACTTTACCAGGGGCTGGGCCCTGGGATCCCCCTCCGGGCTGCTATCGGCAGCTGTAGTGGACGCCTCTGGGAGGGAACCTTTCCCCCTCTTTGGCGATTCGGCCTCCAGGGATGAGGAAGTCGTCCTTTTCTTCCCTCCCACTACGGGGGACTCGTCTTCTTCCTCCTCTTCTTCATCTTCGGAGGAGGGATGGTCACTGGAGTCTTCAGATTTTGCGTCCGAAGCATCGCGACGACTGAGGCCACTCCAGGTCTTCTTGACCTTCTTGGAGGCCTCTTTCTTCGGCGCCTCGTAAGGCGCTGGGACCAGCATCTTCGTCAGAAGAGGTCTGGCCGGTTCCTCCAGCAGCGGGGCAGGATAGTGTATCCGCTCCACCTTTTTCATCCATTCCTGGGATTATTGTGGAAAGCATGATAGAAGCGTCTCCCTCGGGACATGCCAGCTAAAACATGGATGGACAGAGCACAGCAAGGACTTACCAGACTTGCAGAGCGGGATAATTTATATCCGCTGTCCTCGGCGGAGCCCGGCCACGGTTTGCCGGACTTGAAGAGCACCTTCCAGATGTCCTTGTGGGAAGAGCCATAGAGCTCTCGTAGGGTCTGGTGCTCGGCTAGGTCATATTCCCACAAATTGCAGGCTCGACGTTGGCAAGGGAGAACCAGGCGAACTAACATCACCTGGACTATGTTGACGAGTTTGACATCCTTGTCAACCATGCTTTGGACGCGCGTTTGGAGCACTTATAGCTCGTCGGATGAGGACCAGTTCAGGTCCTTCTTGGGCCAGGACGTGAGCCGCAGTGGGGCTCCGGATCTGAATTCAGGAGCAGCAGCCCACTTTTTACCGCGTGGTTCGGTGATATAGAACCACTTCCGTTGCCACTCCTTGACGGAATCATTGAAGGCACCCGTCAGCCATGCGACCTTGGGCATCTTGCTCACCATGGCGCCGCAGCACTAGGCGTGCTCGCCATTCACCACCTTGGGCTTCACGTTGAAGATCTTCAGCCATAAGCCGAAGTGGGGCGAAATACGGAGAAAAGCCTCACACACGATGATGAACGTCGAGATGTTAAGGAAAGAATTGGGGGACAAATCATGAAAATCAATCCCGTAATAATACATGATGCCGTGAACGAACGGGTGAAGGGAAACCCGAGCCCGCGGACAAAATGAGGAAGAAACACGATCCTCTCATGAGGCTTCGGAGTAGGGACGATCTGTCCTGCCGGCGGAAGATGGTGACTGATTTTCTTGGCCAGGTACACAGTCTCTCGGAGCCTTTTGATATCCTTCTCTTGGACGGTAGAGGCCATCCATTTGCCTCCTGCTCTGGATCCGGACATCTTCGGAGAACCTCTCTTCGGGGAGAAGACGAGTGCTTGGGCACGGGCTTGAGCAAAGGGGAATGGACAAGCGAAGGGAAATGCGTGGGTGAAAAGGAAGAGACCTTATCTCTTCATAGAGGCGATAAAAGCTTTTGCGCCTCCCCACATGCCTATTGGAACCCACTCGTTCCCCACTCGTCGCGATTGGCGGTGAGATTGGGCTGCCCATGCCCGTATTAATGAAAGCCCCACGATAAGGGCGACACGATCTCTGCTTCGACGAGACGTGCCCGGAAAACCACCTTGCAATGTGTGCGGTGGTTGGTTGTGGAGAGACGGTTCAATAATGTCTCCACCATGATGTTATGTCATGCTATCTGAAAATGTTGGCAGGTTGTATTTTTGGAATATCGTTCTCCCCATAAAGGCATGTGAAGATCGTCTTATAGATCCGGACATGATTTAAGTGATCGATAATTACTTTGGAGCATTCAGAGGTGGAACCCGCCTTGCAATGCCAAAGACAATCTGCGCGCCAGACTCATCGTCATTGAAGCCTGGTTCAGGGGCTACCGAGGGAGTCCTGGATTAGGGGGTATCCGGACAGCCAGAGTATACACTTTGTCCGGACTCTTGGAGCGTGAAGATACAAGACTCAAGACTTCGTCCCGTGTCCGGATGGGACTCTCCTTTGCGTGGAAGACAAGCTTGGCGATCCGGATAATAGATTTCCTTCTTTGTAACCGACTCTGTGTAAACCCTAGCCCCCTCTGGTGTCTATATAAATCGGAGGGTTTAGTCCTTAGAGACACAATCATAATCATCATAGGCTAGCTTCTAGGGTTTAGCATCTACGATCTCGTGGTAGATCAACTCTTGTAATACTCATATCATCAAGATCAATCAAGCAGGAAGTAGGGTTTTACCTCCATTGAGAGGGCCCGAACCTGGGTAAACATCGTGTCCCTTGCCTCCTCTTACCATTAGCCTTAAACGCACAGATCGGGACCCCCTACCCGAGATCCATCGGTGTTGACACCGACAGCTACGGGCGCCAAGGGCGACGTGGTCGAGCGGCGGGCGTCGAGGCGAAGGGGGAGTCCGGCGACGGGGTTGGGGTGCTGGCGTCGCAAGAGGGGGAAGCGGTTCGTCCCCGATCCAGATTGGATCGGGAGGGGGACAGGATAGACGTGGGAGTCGGGGGGAGTGTGTGGTCGGGGGTGGTTAGGGTTTCCCCCCAGGTGGGGTTATGGAGGGGGTTGGGCCGGTTGGTGGGCTGGCCGGCTGGGCCGTCTGGCCCAGTTGGCCAAGGGGGGGTTCCTTTTATTTATTTTGTTTTGTTTTTCTTTTCTTTTTACATTTTCTGTTTTCTTTCTAGCTTTATTTATTTAGTTTTATAAAACACCAAATTAGCACCCAAATTAGTATCATTAATATAGGCCACTGCCAAACTTTGTTTAGGGCCAAAGTAAATTAGTTTAATATTGTTATAATTTAAAAAGCTATTAGATTATTATTTTAGCCAATGTTTGAACTAGTTTAGTGTATCTAACTCTTTACAAAAATTTGGTTTCTCCACCATAATTACCTATGATTTATTTGGCTCACTCCGACCATTTTAGTTTTAATATTTGAAAACTTTTATTATTAGCTTGATTTGAATATGAATTTGAATCGATTTCGAACTAACGCAAGATTAGCAACAGTAATCGAGGTGACATGGCATCATTAGTAGAGGGTTACTGTAGCTTAACTATCTGGGCATCACACAATCGGAGTGCTAACAAAATCTTTGTTATTTGTGTTTGAAAATTCACACAACTTGGTATTCACTTGAGTCATCGTGACAAAGCAAGCAATCTAGCACACATGCAATAAAAAGCAAGCGAAAAGACGAACAAAAGAAGGGCGAATAAAAAAGGCAAATCTTTTTGTGTTTTCTGAAAACATTTTAGAAGTGGGGGATAGGAAAATGAGAGGGAAATGACAAATAATGTAATGCAAGAGATGAGAGTTTATGGTGGGTACTTGGTAGACTTGACGTAGAACCTCCCCGGCAACAGTGCCATAAATACTTCCTCCTACTTCTTGAGCCTGCGTTGGTTTTTCCCTTAAAGAGGAAAGGGTGATGCAGCAAAGTAGAGATAAGTATTTACCTCACTTCGAGAACCAATGTATCAATCCAGTAGGAGGTACGCACAAGTCTCCTATTTTTGCACCTGCACAAACAATCAAACACTTGCACCCAACGTGATAAAGAGGTTGTCAATCCCTTCACGGTCAGTTGCAAGGATGGGATCTGATATATATATATATATATATATATATAGATATATATATAAGATTACGAAAACGTAAAACAAAGTAAAAGTAAATAAAACACAACGAGGTATTTGTGGGTTTTTTGGTTTATAGATCAGAAAATATATGATGGAAAATAGACCCGGGGGGCATAGGTTTCACTAGAGGCTTCTCTCTTGAAAGAAAACAATACGATGGGTGAACAAACTACTATCGAGCAATTGATAGAAAAGCGCAAAGTTATGACGATACCCAAGGTAATGATTATGAATATAGGCATCACGTTCGTGTCAGGTAGACCGACTCCTGCCTGCATCTACTACTATTACTCCACACATCGATCGCTATCCAGCATGCATCTAGAGTATTAAGTTCATAAAGAACGGAGTAACGCCTTAAGTAAGATGACATGATGTAGAGGGATAAACTCAAGCAATATGATGAAAACCCCATCTTTTTACCCTTGATGGCAACAATACAATACGTGCCTCGCTACCTGTCGGTGTCAAAACCGGCGGATCTCGGGTAGGGGGTCCCGAACTATGCGTCTAGGCGGATGGTAACAGGAGACAAGGGACATGATGTTTTTACCCAGGTTCAGGCCCTCTCGATGGAGGTAAAACCCTACTCCTGCTTGATTGATATTGATGATATGGGTAGTACAAGAGTGGATCTACCACGAGATCAAGGAGGCTAAACCCTAGAAGCTAGCCTATGGTATGATTGTTGTAATGGTTGTGTCCTACGGACTAAAGCCCTCCGGTTTATATAGACACCGGAGAGGGCTAGGGTTACACAGAGTCGGTTACAATGGTAGGAGATCTACATATCCGTATCGCCAAGCTTGCCTTCCACGCCAAGGAAAGTCCCATCCGGACACGGGACAGAGTCTTCAATCTTGTATCTTCGTAGTCTTGGAGTCCGGCTGACGATGATAGTCCGGCTGTCCGGACACCCCCTAGTCCAGGACTCCCTCAGTAGCCCCTGAACCAGGCTTCAATGACGATGAGTCCGGCGCACATATTGTTCGGCATTGCAAGGCGGGTTCCTCCCCCGAATAATCCATAGAAGATTGTGAACACCAGGATAGTGTCCGGCTCTGCAAAATAATTTCCACATTCCACCGTAGAGAGAATATATTGTACACAAGTTCAATCTGCTGACGTATCTTGTAGCATGACGTCACGCCACTACCAAGCCTTTACTTGAATCATTTTTTATTATACCACCTCAGCGCGTTTAGCGAAGCGGTTTCCTTGGCACGTCTTGTCGAAGCAGAGATCGTGTTCCCCTTATCCCGGGATTCTCATCAATACGGACGTGGGTAACCCAACCGCGCCCGTCACCACGCCCCCTCTATCGAAGGCGAGTCCCGAACGGTCACGGAGACGACTCTTGGTATTCTCCCTCCTTATAATAGGACCAAGGCTCATTTCTTTTCTTCAATCCTCCATCGAATCCTCTCCTTGCTCCAAGTTCCAACACCCAGAGCCCTAGATTCGAGCACTTCGGACCTTCAACAATGTCCGGTTCCGGCCTTCAGGGTCGGTGGATGCCCTCCTCCGTCACGGAGGAAGACGTGCTAAAGCTGCGGGAGGCCAGGTACCTGTCCTACGAGATTTCGCACAGGTTGCCCGCCGAAGGGCAGGCCATCTCCACCCCCGAGCCCGGCGAGTATGTCGTCTTTGTATCCCACCTCCGTCGGGGTTTAGGCTTCCCGATGGATCCTTTTGTGAGAGGGCTCATGTTCTACTATGGGTTGGAATTCCATGACCTGGCTCCGGAGTCTATCCTCCATATTTCCGCGTTTATTGTTGTCTGCGAAGCCTTCCTCCACGTCACCCCCCACTTCGGCCTGTGGCTGAAGACCTTCAATGTGGAGCCGAAGATGATCGGGGGGCGTCAAGCAGAGTGCGGCGGGGCGGCTGTAAGCAGGAGGGCCGATGCCCCGTGGCCCGAGGGCTCCTTCCAAGAGGAGCTCGGCTTGTGGTAGCAGGAGTGGTTCTATATCACCGCTCCGAAGGGCAGCAGGCAGAAGCCGCCGCCCGTATTCCGCTCGGGACCTCCTCGACGGTTGATGTCGTGGGTCAACCAAGGGCTCAACTGGGGGCCGTCAAAAGACGTGCCCCTATTGCAGGGCCGGATTCGAGACCTCCAGGCGAGGGAGATCGATCTGGTCGTGGTGATGTAGGTTATGCTGATTAGGCGTCTCCTGCCTGCAAACGCCGTCCTCTCCGGCTATGGGAGTTCAAACCGGAGGGACCACGGATTCTCCAACACTTTATGGGTACGACACCCGTGGAGATGTACGAGTTGTTCTTCAGATCACAGGCGGTGTGTCCGGAATTGATCGAGGACGCTGGCCTAAGCTGCAATCGCCCGGATACTCAAGTAAGTAGCTCAGTGTTCGGACGTACCGTCTGTTTTCCTTTCTACAATTCGCCCTTTAACCCGTTATCCTTCAACAGGAGTGGATAGCGCAAGCAAAGCTGATACGGTGTCCGACCCCCCTCCTAGAGACCGCACCGGATCCCGTGCTGGTCCAGATGCTGGAAGTTGCACCTTTAGAAGAAGGCGGAGGGGAAAATAAGGGAGCTACCGCCTCGACTAAGGAGGCTCTTGAAAAAGGGGCGATCGAGAATCCCTCCCTCCAAGGGGAGAAGAGGACCGCCTCTGGAGACCCGGAGGCCAAAGCCCCTAAGCGGGGGAAGAAGTCTTCACCAGAGGGTCCTGCGTCCGGGGAGGCCCCGGCCGCACAGTCTTCCCCAAAGCATCAGCCCTCTAGCGAGCCGTAAGTAGAAAAAAGAGAGCTCGGTAATAAGAGACATCCTTATTTGTGCTTCTGAGGATAACCGAATTTTTACCTTGTAGTTCGGATCTCCGACCTTCTTAGATGAGCTCATCTTCGGGGGATCTTCGTCCGAAGATGGTGGAGAGCGAGACGCCTCCGTCCGCTGCACCGTCGGATAGAGCGAACGAGCCTGAAGTGTCATCATGGAGGGTAACCCCGAGCCCGGCAGAGCCGAAGAGTTCGGCGCCGACTAGTGTTCGGCCGGGGGAGCTGAAGGATCTGCTTGAGAGGGCGTCCATCTCAGAAGATCACAGTGCATTGATGAGTACGGTGATTGGAAGAATTTCGTCCGCCAAAAGCGGATTGCATAATGCCGTCAGGAGTTTGCTGGCGGGGTTTGAGGTATGTAAAAATGACACCCCTTTTTGACAGTTTTGCACATAAAGTGCGCCCTGTATAGATAGTAGCCCCTGAGACTCGGTAGGTTGTCGAAAGCGACAGCGTGCCGAGGATCAAAATCGTAGGTGTTGAGTGTCGCCTTTCCTATGCAGGTGGAGGATAGTCCGAGGGCTAGCCAGACTGATGGAGTTGCTGAATTAAAGCGGCAACTCGATGTTGCGGATGCGGACATCGCGCTAATCAACAAGCGACTTGACGAGTCGCAAGGTAAGTTGTTTCTCCGCAGTCATCTATTAAGGGAGCAAAAGCCCACCTCTTACAATATTTGTGCTTGACGCAGATGGTGTTGCTGCTGTGGAGAGCCTTCGGGCAGAACTTGCTCAAGCCAAGGAGCATGCTAGAAGGAGTGATGCGGCTGCCTCGAGGGCGGCCGAGGAGTTAGAAGCCAAAAGGGCTGCACACTGCCGAAGTAGGGAAGAGATGGCCGAAATGGCCGTTAAGTTGAAGGATGCTACCGACCGTAATGAGGCTCTTGAAAAGGAGCGCCTATCGGAGCGAGAAGACCTGGGGAAGGCCACCGCCGAAGCCAAGGATGCCCGTTCTGCAATGCGGGCTATAAAGGAGGAGCTGCGCCAGGCCGGGGACATTGTGGCTAGCAAGCTTTTTCTGCTGCGCCGCAGATTTACGGATCCAAAGTATGCTCAGCTTGGCTAGCTGTGGGGTCCAGAGGATCCTTATATGGACTTAGCGGCGAGTGCGGCGGATGCCGTTGTGCACTTCCGAAGTCAGAAGGATCACAAGACAGAAGAGCTGTTTTGGTCTCAATTCCATAGTCCAGATCATTCACTTCCGCTGACTGATCGATTGGCCGAATGGGCTGAGCTGAATAGGTTGTCCGGACTTGCCATGACAGATATCGTGACTCATGTCTGGCCGGATAGGCCCAAGCCGAAGAGCTATTTTGGCTTATTGCAGCAGTTTCTTGGGGCGGTGCCGCATAGCAAGGCGATGAAGCGGTCGTCCTGCATAGAGGGTGCGCGGATGGCCCTCGCCCATGTGAAGACACATTGGACAGAGATGGATGCCACCGTTGTTGCAACCCAGGGTTCAGACGAAAGCCGGTTACCCGCTGAGCACTATTTTGGGGAAGTTCTGCATGGTGCTCGTGTAATAGAGTCGCAGTGCTCAAAAAATGTCACGTTCAAATGAACGTTTAATTTTGTAAAACAATGTTTATGGTCTAAGCGCTTTTTATACTTGTGCGTTCAAGTATTGAAATATCTCATATGCGGCCGTTTATGTATACGTGTGTATAACCTGAAAGATGGCAGTCTTCGGCTTCAGCCCCCACGCACAAGGTGCGGGGGTGTTCGCAAAAATAGCGCATTTTCACACTTAATCCGACGTCTCGGCCCTGTTAAGGAGGTGGTAGCGTAGCAAACGAGGCAACTGGACTATGATGCTTTATCACTTTCACTTAGCCATTGGAGTTTGAGGGTGGGACTACGATATAGCCCCTGGGGGCACCACGCTCTCCGAATTCGGGGCGCGTGTGTGCCTGACCGGGAAACGGTCCTTCGTCAAAGCGGAGGAATTCTAAACATTCCGGTAGTCGATCGAGTGGTTGACCAGTCTCTCGCTGTCGTGACAGTCAGTTTTCGGCTTTCTCTACTGAGGTGCTCGCCCAGCCGAACTGGGGCACAATCGCAGTAGTTCCACTGGTGCCGCGTTAGCCGATGATATGGAACGTAAGGCAGCAAAACACAGGAGCCGGGCAAACCCAACATTTGACCAAAGACATGATTCGGAGCTGATGCATATAAGGCCTAACTCGAGACGCCGAACACTCCCTAAGGTGTTCGGTCTTTATAATAATGGGCAGAACAATGCCCTAAGCCCCTAGTGTCCAAGTAGGGGCGAGGTCCTCTGACGCGGCCGATGCCAAAACGTCAGTCTCCACTCTGGTTATAATGAGAAACCAAGGGATTATAGCAACAAGAGACAGTAAAAAAGGTTTACGCAGGGTCTTAATCTGAAAAGAATCCTTGCGACGGGTCCCTACTGCACGTCCGTGCATGTGTCTCCGTTGTGCCATTATCCTAGACGGGTATGCATGTTGTTCATCTGTAAAAAGAGAGGAACTTAGTTTGAAAGGAAGTCGTGCGAAAAAGTGCATGCAAAATATTAATAAATGAATAAAGCGGAGTCTATATTAGCTCATTATTGCTTATACGCACAACCCCTTGTGAAGGGGTGTGCGGCTAGGGAGCCCCTAGCTTATTTATGCCGGACTCATCTAGCCATGTCCGGGGTCTTTGAATGACCCTCTTAATGAAATGATGCCACGTGGACCGGCCATTTTAAGTGTAAGAGACGCGTAATGTGGTATGGCATTAAAGCGTACAAAAGCTTCACGTCCCAATAGTGCTTGATAGCTACTTTTGAATGGGGCGACATGGAAGATTAGCTTTTCCTGTCGGAAGTTGTCCGGTGACCTGAACACAACTTCTAGTAATAAGGAGCCTGTGCACTTGGCGTAAGGGCCTGGCGTCACTCCTTTAAAGGAAGTGCGGCTATGTCGAATTTTAGTAAGGTCTATCCCCAACTTCCGGATTGTGTTCAGATATAGCAGGTTTAAATCGCTGCCGCCGTCCATCAGGACTTGTGTAAATTGTAGTCCGTCGATTATAGGATCCAATATCAGAGCAGTCCATCCTCCATTTCGAACACTTCTGGAATAATCCAGGTGGTCAAAAGTGATTGGTTTTGACATACAATCTTCAGGTTCCGCTGGGGTGGACCGTGCGAGACCCATCTTAGCGGGTGCCGCATTGTTTTTCCGTATTATCACATGAAGTGAGTTTACTGCTTTGACTTCTTGTGAGAAAGTCTTTTGTTTTCCGATGCCCTGCTGGTGGGGTTCGTCATCGTCCTCGCTTGGTGCGTCAAGCCCCTTGTGTTCGGCGTTGAGTCGGTCGGACTATTTGAAATCCCAACAATCTCGGTGGGTGTGGTTTGCAGGCCTTCCGGAGGTACTGTGGATTTGACATATCCAATCCAAAATTTTGTTTAAGTTGGATAGCTCATCATTGTTGTCCTTAAGAGGCAGTGTTTTGTTGTTTGGCCGCGATCTTTTGAATCCGGCGTTGACCTCCGTGTTCTTTGGGCTTTTCTCTTTATTCCGGCGCTGATCTTTTCTGCGCCGTGATTTTCCGTTTCCATCTCTGATCTCGGATGTACTTGGGTCGCTGGTGCTGCATCTTGCTAGCCAGCTGTCTTCCCCCGCGCAAAAGCGAGTCATGAGGCTTGTTAGCGCGGACATTGTCCTCGGCTTCTCTTGGCCGAGGTGTCTGGCGAGCCATTCGTCTCGGACGTTGTGTTTAAAAGCTGCTAAGGCTTCAGCGTCCGGACAGTCGACTATTTGGTTCTTTTTAGTAAGGAACCTGTTCCAGAATTTGCGCGCTGACTCTCCGGGCTGTTGAGTTATATGACTTAGATCGTCTGCATCCGGAGGGCGGACATAAGGCCCTTGAAAATTTGCTCTAAACGCGTCCTCAAGCTCTTCCCAACTTCCAACAGTGTTTTTTGGGAGGCTTTTGAGCCAATGCCGAGCTGGCCCTTTGAGCTTGAGGGGTAGATATTTTATGGCGTGGAGATCATCTCCTCTAGCCATGTGTATGTGTAGTATATAATCCTCTATCTAGACTCCAGGGTCTGTTGTTCCATCGTAAGCCTCTATGTTTATGGGTTTAAACCCTGCTGGGAATTCATGATCCAGCACCTCATTGGTGAAACATAGTGGGTGTGCGGCGCCCCTGTATTTGGGTGTACCGCTGTCTTCGAACACTTGGCGTGTTGTGATGCTTCCTGGGGCCCTCTTTTTTGGCCCGTAAATGGACCTGGCTGGGCCATCTGTTTTCCCAGGATCATGAGTCGGCTTGTGTGTGGCGCCGCTTGTAATTTTTGGCCTATCATCTGGCCGTCTATCCGGCCAGGCGGCCTCTTTGTTTTTTGACTGTGGGGGCTCTATGGCTTCCTCGTCAAATTCTGGCAGCAGCTTGCGCTCCCGGTAGCTCTTTGATTGATGGCCATTGCCGTATTTGTCTGCGGTTTTGAGCACTTTGCTCCACCTCATTCTGAGTATGTCTTCCGCTGTTTTGAGCTTCCGTTTTTCCTTCTTCAGACTTCTTGTAGTGGCGACGAGTCTTTTGCGAAGGCTCTTATTCTCCGGTGGTGAGTCCGGCGTGAGGTCGTCTGGACTGTTGGTTTCGTCGGGCATGGATTGATTATCCGATTCGTCCTGTTCGGACGGTTGCTTGGTTGCTGTTCGTCGTCCACTGGTTTGCCCTGCTCTATTGCTGGGTCATTAGGAGCACTGTTGTTGTCGAGGCGGGACTTAGGGCGGCGTCTGCGTCGCCGTTTTGGTTGTTTATCGGCAGGATTATCCTTTGCCGCGCCCCGTTGGTCCTCATTATCGCTTCCTTTTGGGGTATCCACCATAAATACATCATGGGTTGGGGTGGCCTTCCAATGCTCTATGAGCGCTGGTTCTTGATCATCTCCGGCATCGTCGTCCATACCGTCGATGTCTTCGGAGTCGTAGTCTAGCATGTCGGTTAAATCGTCGACAGTGGCTACAAAGTGGGTGGTGGGTGGGCTTTGAATTTCGTCGTCATCGGCATCCCAACCATCCTGGCCGTAGTCCGGCCATGGCTCTCCGGATAGCGAGAGATGCTTTAGCGATTTTAAGACGTCGCCAAAGGGTGAGTGATGAAAGATGTCCGCAACGGTGAACTCCATGATCGGCGCCCAATCAGATTCGATTGGCAGGGGCGCAGGAGGTTCGGAGTCCAGCAGGGAGTCCGGCACCTCGGAGTCACGAGCTTTATAAGGGACGGGGTCAGTGTTCGGCTCCATCGCCGTGGAAGTTGCAGCTCCCGAGGCGGTGTCCAGCCACCCGTCCTCGATCTGCGCGACCGGCTCCGAACTATGGGTCGGAGCGGATTCGTGTGCGGCCTCCGAGGTACTGTCCGGCGGCAGAGTTAGATCATGCCCATCGCGACAGTGTGGCACGCTCGGCTGCGGATCAGATCCATCGAAGATCAAGTCTCCGCGGATGTCCGCCGTGAAGTTTAGGCTTCCAAATTTGACCTGACGGCTAGGGGCGTAGCTTTCGATCTGCTCCAGATGGCCAAGTGAATTAGCCCGCAGTGCGAAGCCGCCGAATACGAAGATCTGTCTGGGGAGAAAAGTCTCACCCTGGACGTCGTTGTTGTTGATTGAAGAAGACATCAAGCCTATCGGTGACGACACAGAGGAACTAACAATGAAAGCACCAATGTCGGTGTCAAAACCGGCGGATCTCGGGTAGGGGGTCCCGAACTGTGTGTCTAGGCGGATGGTAACAGGAGACAAGGGACACGATGTTTTTACCCAGGTTCGGGCCCTCTCGATGGAGGTAAAACCCTACTCCTGCTTGATTGATATTGATGATATGGGTAGTACAAGAGTGGATCTACCACGAGATCAAGGAGGCTAAACCCTAGAAGCTAGCCTATGGTATGATTGTTGTAATGGTTGTGTCCTACGGACTAAAGCCCTCCAGTTTATATAGACACCGGAGAGGGCTAGGGTTACACAGAGTCGGTTACAATGGTAGGAGATCTACATATTCGTATCACCAAACTTTCCTTCCACGCCAAGGAAAGTCCTATCCGGACACGAGACGGAGTCTTCAATCTTGTATCTTCGTAGTCTTGGAGTCCGGCTGATGATGATAGTCCGGCTGTTTGGACACCCCCTAGTCCAGGACTCCCTCACTACCCCTACTTTGTCACTGGGTGAGGACACCGTAAGATTGAACCCAAAACTAAGCACCTCTCCCATCGCAAGAAGAACCAATCTAGTTGGCCAAACCAAACCTATAACTCGAAGATAAATACAAAGATATCAAATCATGCATATAAGAATTCAAAGAAGACTCAAATAATATTCATAGATAATCTAATCACGTTTCATCGGAAGGCCAATAGATTTGATGTATAAGCTAGCCCTCTGTGATCGAACCCCCCTCCGTCAGGATGCCGAAAAAGGCCCCAAGATGGGATCTCACGGGTACATAAGGTTACGGCGGCGAAAAAGTATTTTGGTGGACGCTTCTGGTCGTTTGGGAATATTTGGGAATTTATATAAAATAGCATATTAATGCATATAAAAGAAGAAGAATTAGGGTTGGAGGAGCTCCGAGGGGCCCACAAGCCCTAAGGGCGCGCCCCCCATGGCTTGTGGAGTCCTCGGGACTCCCCTGCCTTCAACTCCAAGTTTGCAGGGTATCTACTGGTCCAAGAAAAATCATCGCTAAAGTTTTATTCCATTTGGACTCCATTTGGTATTCCTTTTCTGTAAAACTCAAAAACAAGGAAAAAATAGAAATTGTTACTGGGCTCTAGGTTAATAGGTTAGTCCCAAAAATTATATAAAATAGCATATTAATGCATATAAAACATCCAAAACATATAATATAATAGCATGGAACAATAAAAAAATTATAGATACATTGGAGACGTATCAAGCATCTCCATGGTTAACTCCTACTCGTCCTCGAGTAGGTAAATGATAAAAACAATTTTTATGTGGAATGCTACCTAACATATTTATCCATGTAATTTTATTTACTGTGGCATGAATATTCAGATCCATAAGATTCAAAACAAAAGTTTAATATTGACATAAAAACAATAATACTTCAAGCATACTAATAAAGCAATCGTGTCTTCTCAAAATAACATGGCCAAAGAAAGTTATCCCTACAAAATCATATAGTCTGGCTATCCTCCATCTTCATCACACAAAGTATTAAATCATGCACAACCCCGATGACAAGCCAAGAAATTATTTCATACTTTTGATGTTCTCAAACTTTTTCAACTTTCACGCAATACATGAGCGTGAGCCATGGATATAGCACTATAGGTGGAATAGATTATGGTGGTTGTGGAGAAAACAAAATGAAGGAGATAGTCTCAGTTCAACTAGGCATATCAACGGGCTATGGAGATTCCCATCAATAGATATCAATGTGAGTGAGTAGGGATTGCCATGCAACGGATGCACTAGAGCTATAAGTGTATGAAAGCTCGAAAGAAACTAAGTGGGTGTGCATCCAACTCACTTGCTCACAAAGACCTAGGGAAATTTGAGGAAGCCCATCATTGGAATATAAAAAGTTCTATAATAAAATATTCCGACTACAATTTGAAAGTGACAACATAGGAGACTCTCTATAATGAAGATCCTGGTGCTACTTTGAAGCACAAGTGTGGTAAAAGGAAAGTAGCATTGTCCCTTGTCTCTTTTCTCTCATTTTCATTCATTTTTTGTTTTGGGCTTCTTTTGGCCTCTTTTAATTTTTAAAGTCCGGAGACTCATCCCAACTTGTGAGGGAATCATAGCTCCAATCATCCTTTCCTCACATGGGATAATGCTCTAATAATGATGATCACCACACTTTTATTTACTTACAACTCAAGAATTACAACTCGATACTAGAACAAAGATATGTCTATATGAATGCCTCAAGCGGTGTACTGGGATGTGCAATGATCAAGAGAGACATGTATAAAAAATATGAACGGTGGCCTTGCCACAAATACTATGTCAACTACATGATCACGCAAAGCAATATGAAAATGATGAAGCATGTCATAATAAATGGAACAGTGGAAGTTGCATGGCAATATATCTTGGAATGGCTATGGAAATGATGTAATAGATAGGTATGGTGGCTGTTTTGTGGAAGGTATATAGTGGGTTTAATGCACCGGGAAAAGTTGCATGGTACTAGAGAGGCTAGCAATGGTGGAAGGGTGAGAGTGCATATAATCCATGGACTCAACATTAGTCATAAAGAACTCACATACTTATTGCAAAAGTCTATTAGTTATCGAAACAAAGTACTACATGCATGCTCCTAGGGGGGTAGATCGGTAGGAAAATACCATCGCTCGTCTCCGACCACCACTCATAAGGAAGACAATCAATAAATAAATCATGCTTCCACTTCATCACATAACGGTTCACCATACGTGCATGCTACGGGAATCGCAAAATTTAACACAAGTATTTCTACCAATCCACAATTACTCACTAGCATGACACTAATATCACCATCTTTATATCTCAAAACAATGCAAGGAATCAAACTTCTCATAGTATTCAATGCTCCTTATTTGAAAGTTTTTATTATATCCCTCTTGGATGTCAACCATATTAGGAAAAAATTCATAACCTAAGAAAATTACCATGCTATTTAGAGACTCTCAATATAATATAAGTGAAGCATGAGAGTTCAACAATTGCTATAAAATAAAGCCACCACCGTGCTCTAAAAAGATATAAGTGAAGCACTAGAGCAAATTGCCTAGCTCAAAAAAGATATAAGTGAAGCACATAGACTATTCTAATAAATTCACGATTCATGCATGTCCCTCTCAAAAGGTGTGTACAAAAAGATGACTGTGGCAAACTAAAAATCAAAGACTCATATCATGCAAGACGCTCCAAGGAAAACACATATCATGTGGTGAATAAATTTAGCCTTAAGTAAATTTACCAATGGATTGAAGACGAAAGAGGGGATGCCATCTTGGGCATCCCCAAGCTTAGATGCTTGGTTGTCCTTGAATATTACCTTGGGGTTCCTTGGGCATCCCCAAGATTAGGATCTTGCCACTCCTTATTCCATAGTCCATCAAATCTTTACCCAAAACTTGAAAACTTCATGACACAAAACTCAACAGAAATCTCATGAGATCCGTTAGTATAAGAAAATAAATCACCACTTTCTGGTACTGTTGTGAACTCATTATTTATTATATTGGTATAATATCTAATGTATTCCAACTTTTCCATGGTTCATACCCCCCCCGGTACCACCCATAGATTCATCAAAATAAGCAAACAACACATAGAAAAAAGAATCTGTCAAAAACAGAATAGTTTGTAGTAATCCGAGAATTTCGTATACGTATGTAACTCCAAAAATTCTGAACAATTAGGACATTAGAGGAAATTTATATATCAATATTTTGTAAAAAAATCAGAATTTCTCATCGCTTCTGTGAATTTTCAAAATTCTGCAACCGGATGCAAAAGTTTCTGTTTTTTAGCAAAATTAAATCATCGATATACCAAACTATCCCAAAGGCTTTACTTGGCTCAAACACTAATTGGAACACCAAAACATAATTACTATAGAGATAATAATGTGTATTTATTGAAGAACATAACCAAAAACAGAAAACATAAAACTAAATTGGGTTGCCTCCCAACAAGCGCTATTGTCTAACGCCCCTAGCTAGGCTTAAAACATAGATCTAGGTATTGCCATCTTTGGTATAAAACCCATAAGTAGCCCTCATAATAGATTCATATGGCAACTTAATTTTCTTTCTTGGAAAGTGTTCCATGACCTTTCTTAATGGAAATTAAAATCTAATGTTTCCTTCTTTCATATCAATAATTGCACCAATCATTCTAAGGAAAGGTCTACCAAGAATAATAGGGTATGTAGGATTGCAATCTATATCAAGCACAATAAAATCCATGGGCACATAATTCCTATTTGCAACAATAAGAACATCATTAATCCTCCCATAGGTTTCTTAATAGTGGAATCCACTAGATGCAAATTTAAAGAACCATCATCAAATTCACAGAAACCTAGCACATCTGAAAGTGCAACTATCCCTAGGTGGTTTTGGTAATTATTAACAACATATAGCTCATTGAACTAATACTGTTTCAAGATGATCATTTCAGAAAGTTCAATGATTGGCATGACATGGAATAGGAATGTGGACCCCTAAAAATGCTAAAGACACACATTGGCTCAAGCTCAAGACTCTACTTTTTCATTTCAGTGATCCAAGATCACATTGAGTCCATAGGAAAAGCCAATACTATTAAAAGGGGATGAGGTGCTGCTTAATGGCTTGCTTGCTCAGAATGCTTAGTGATATGCTCCAAAAACCCTCAACCACTTTCTCATATCCACATATGTCCCAAACTAAAAGTCAAACTCAGCCCAACCGAAATGTTCTATCCGGCGCCACCGAGTTCACTTGACATAGGCACTGCCAGAAACCCTAGTCATATGTAACGCCCCGGATATTACTTTCCATATTCGTAACTCCAACTCTTTCCTTTTCCGGAGATGCGATATGATATTTCCTTCGTGGTTGGGTTTTTGTCTTTTGTTTTGCATTTTTTTTCATGTCTTGCATTTCATATCATAGCATCATGCGCTTTGCATCTACATGTTTTAAGAAAACTCGAAACTGTTCGAAGTTGCCCTTTCTCTCTTTGCCGCCGTTGTCATTTTGTCAGGCCCTTTGTCCTGGTTGACCTCCTCGGACCGCTTTGCCTTCGTTGGTCGTTCCAGTCCAACCGAGTTTCGTTCCCCTCTTATTTGTCTGCCTACGCAACCTCTCTACACAACCACCGACCCCCTCTTGCGTGCGTCCGAAAACTGCCCCGAATCCAAACCACTCAGTCATCACCGTTGCATTCACATCATCTCCTAACATCTATAAAACATCCTCGTTTTCTTATTTGGTCTGCCTAACCTATTTATTCTCGACCGCCCGATTGCGATCGGACGGGCCGAGTTAACCACTACCCTAATCCCCTACCTATATAAATAGTCCAACCCTAGATCCTAGGGGTCTTGTCCCATCGATCCCACCGCGCTGCCACTCATATAGTCTCCTCCCACCTCGGGTTCTTCCCGGATCCAAATCCTCCCTCGAATTTCCAACCGGACCAACCACTCTTCGCCGCCCAAATTCCACTCGGAGGTAGCCAGCCACACCCTCCTCCTGATCCATCCACCATGGTCGTCGCCCTGCTTCTTCGAGACCAGCAGCAGCTGATCTGCATCCAAGCCGCCTCTCGTCGTCGACCGCAAGCCAGGGAGCCTCCCCATGCTCCTCCACCTCGCCTCGTCGTCTGGCAACCGGCGCTGCCGCCGGCGACCATGAGACAAGCACCGCTGCCCTTCTCCTCCTCCTGTCGTTCCTCTGCTTTCCTCGTCTCACCTCCCTGTCTCTCTTTCTCTGTTCAAATAGGAGCGCCATGGCTCTCGGTCCCCATCAAGCTCCGCGCCCGGACCTCCTCGTCGAACCTCGCCGGAGTTCCTCCATGACGCCAGTAGGAGACCCCTATCCCGCCGTCTCTCTTTGCTTCCTTCCCCGGTTCCCTCTCTGAATTTCTCTCTCTTTTCTTTCCTCAGGCAACAGCAGCAGCCGCTGCACCCTCTCGCCGGCGTATCCAGCAGTTGAGCCGCCACCTTCCTCCACGCCTCCTTGCCGGCCTCCTCCACCTCCCCACCGCGCCAGCAGCACCAGCTGCTCAAGTCCCAACCTCGAGCTGCGCCCCTGCCTCGCCATGGCCACCGGCCTCGTTGTTTCCTCGTTGTGAGCAACTTCCGTCATAACCGAACCTTCTTTCTTTTCCTAGATCCGTTCTGGCATGTATAGTTCATTTATAATTGCCACTAGGTTTCTCCACGAGCTCAATAGTAGTCCGTCTGGTCAGAAATCCTTTCTCTGTGCAAGAGGTCTTGGGATCGAGTCCCGGCGCCTCAGGTTTTTCCTCTGGTTCTTTTTTGTCAATGCTGACTCACACGTGCTTGGGCCTCATCCGCCGGTGGTCTGGACTGACCTTCTCATTCCGGCCCAGTATTGTTTTTTTCTCTGCTCAACGGTTTTCCATTTGTCCAGGACAACTGTTTTACAGTTTAGTCCCTAAAGTCATGCATCTAATAACTTTTCACCCGTGCATCAGAATTAAACAAACTATATATGCAAAGTGCTTAGAATTTTATCTTGTTTCATTATATGCAACTTTCATCCATGTTTAAAATGTTTAAATTGTTGTTTGATTAAATTTGCATAAATGCCATGCTAAAATGCTTTATTTCATAACTAAATAACTGTAGCTCCATTTTAAATAAACTTTATATGTAAATGGGGTGGAAAAATGCCTAGTTTAACATGGTGGACTTTATTTTCCTGTTTAACAACAATAAAATATGTTTTAGGGCAGAACAGTACCAAATCCATAATTTGCATATGAGGATTTTCCCGGAGTTGTTGTTTGTTGTTCCGGCCTCATTTAAACTTGCCTAAATAGTTAGTTTCCATATGCTTCACCCTTTGCCATGTTTAACAACATTTAACATTGTTGTGTACCTAAACGAGATCAAACTAAATAATTGCTTGTGGTGTTTCGTCAATATGCAACTCGTTGCATATTGAGATCCACTTAACTTGTAGTATTGTTTGTTGCACTTTGCCTTGCCATGCCCCATTAAACCGGACATGCATCATACTTGATTGTGCATCATGCCATGATTATGCTTGTGTGTTTACCGTGTTGTTTGCTTCTTTCCGGTTGTGCTTCTTCTCGATAGTTCCTGTTTCGTTGCGATCGTGAGGATTCGTTCGTCTACGTTGGTTCATCTTCTTCATGGACTCGTTCTTCTTCCTAGCGGGATTTCAGGCAAGATGACCGTCACCTTGGATCTCACAACTATCATTGCTATGCTAGTTGCTTCGTTCTATCGCTTTGCTGCGCTACCTATCACTTGTTCTTCAAGCCTCTCAAATTGCCATGTCAGCCTCTAACCTTTTCACCCTTCCTATGCAAACCATTGCTTGGCTATGTTACCACTTTGCTCAGTCCCTCTTATAGCGTTGTTAGTTGCAGGTGAAGTTGAAGATTGCTCCATGATGGTCAGGATTATGTTGGGATATCACAATATCTCTTATATTATTAATGCATCTAAATACTTGGTAAAGGGTGGAAGGCTCGGCCTTATGCCTGGTGTTTTGTTCCACTCTTGCCGCCCTAGTTTCCGTCATACCGGTGTTATGTTCCCGGATTTTGCGTTTCTTACGCGGTCAGGTGATTTATGGGACCCCCTTGACAGTTCGCTTTGAATAAAACACCTCCAGCAAGGCCCAACCTTGGTTTTACCATTTGCCTCACCTAGCCCTTTCCCCTTGGGTTTCCGGAGCCCGAGGGTCATCTTTATTTACCCCCCCGGGCCAGTGCTCCTTCGAGTGTTGGTCCAACCTAAGCGATGTCCGGCGCCCCCTGGGCAACCAGGGTCTATGCCAACCCGACGTCTGGCTCATCCAGTGTGCCCTGAGAACGAGATATGTGCATCTCCTATCGGGATTTGTCGGCACATTGGGCGGCTTTGCTGGTCTTGTTTTACCATTGTCGATATGTCTTGTAAACCGGGATTCTGAGACTGATCGGGTCTTTCTGGGAGAAGGAATATCCTTCGTTGATTGCGAAAGCTTATCATGGGCTAAGTTGGGACACCCCTACAGGGTATAAACTTTCGAAAGCCGTGCCCGTGGTTATGTGGCAGATGGGAATTTGTTAATGTCTGGCTGTAGATAACTTGACACTAGATCCGAATTAAAACGCATCAACCGCGTGTGTAGCCGTGATGGTCTCTTTTCGGCAGAGTCCAGGAAGTGAACATGGTCTTTGTGTTATGTTTGACGTAAGTAGGAGTTCAGGATCACCTCTTGATCATTGCTAGCTTCACGACCGTTCCGTTTTCTCTCTTCTCGCTCTTATTTGCGTATGTTAGCCACCATATCATGCTTAGTCGCTGCTGCAACCTCACCACTTTACCCCGTCCTTTCCCATTAAGCTTTGCTAGTCTTGATACCCATGGTAATGGGATTGCTGAGTCCTCGTGGCTCGCAGATTACTACAACAACAGTTGCAGGTACATGTTATGCGATGATCATGACGCGAGAGCGATGTTTGCTTGTTGTGGAGTTCATCTTCTGCTTCTTCTTTGATCAGGGGATAGGTTCCAGGTCGGCAGCCTGGGCTAGCAGGGTGGATGTCGTTTGAGTTTCTGTTTGTGTTTCATCCATAGTCGGATGTTGCTTTTATGTATGATGATGTTGTATTCGTGTGGCATTGTATGCCTCTTGTATGTATCCCCATCTATGATGTAAGTTTGATGTAATGATATCCACCATGCAAAAGCGTGTCAATATGCGGTTCTATCCTTGGTGGGACCTTCGAGTCTCTTTAGGATAGTATCGCATATTGGGTGTGACGGGTTGGTATCAGAGCCTCGACCGACCATAGGAGCCCCCTTGATTGTTGGCCGTTGTTGAGTCTAGAAGAAAACTATTTTGAGTCTTAGGATTATATATATATATATATATATATATATATCGGAGAGTAGGATTCTTTTTACTCCTCAGTCCCTTCGTCGCTCTAGTGAGGTCTCCTGACGTAGATGTTTTGACTTTCCTCTGCTCAAATTTCACTAATTTTTTTTAAGATCACGCGGGTATCTTGGAATCGTTCCGATAGTCTTGTGACGAGAACATTGTTCTTGGTGCCTCCTGACATTTAGGGGTTGTGGCAGTGTCCCGGGGAGTTGAGCTCCGAGGTGTTGTCGTCATAATTTTATCGTTGCAGTTCTAGAATACCTGAGTTTTGCCGACATCGAAAATCTCTTTTATGTAGTTGTTGGTGAGATAACCTCGACGCCACCCAATACTGGGGAGTTCGGGAGTATTGCCATAGCTCGTATAATGGATGCTTCTCGAAGGTTGAGGTACACGATTTCCGGAGTCTTCTTGGTTATGTGTTGACGGATGGATACAACTGGATGTAGGGATTGTTAGTTTGGGTGAGATATATTGCTTCCCCTGTATCCCCAACACCAGATTGCATAACCAGAAAGTTTTGGGAGTTTTATAGGTGGGAATTCAAGTAGCTCCTAGAATATCTTTCCGACAGATGCATGATATAGGATTGGGTAAATCTCTATCATATGTATTTGTTCCGGCTTATTTCTGCAAGCCAATCCTTTGTTTTGTTTTGAGTTGTGGTATTTGAGTTGCTTCAATGTCAAGTGTTGATTCCATACCTTTTCTAAATGGTGTTCTCATATTTCTATGGGAGTGCTAATCCTTTTGATCATCGAGATTGTCATGTCAATTCTTTCCAACCGGTGTGCTTCTCTTCAAGTGGATCCGATCATTTCAACATTTGTGAGATCAACTCTAAGTTTTCTCAACGGTATCCATTTCATTCATCCCCAAGTTGCCTTTGTTTTCCCGCCCTCCCACCCTTTTTCTTCAAGGACTCAGATTTCTTAATCATGTATCGTTTTATTTGTGGGAAGTCTCTTCATTCTTTTCTTTCAATGTTCTTATCCGGTGATTTCCCATGAAGATGCTCAACAGTTTCAAGTTCATCATCCTTCATTGTTGTTTCTTCTCCGGTGGATCCAATTCAAGCTTTCGATAATCATCATATTCCTTTCCTTGTTTCAAATGTTTTTCCATGTCGGTGCACCTCTTAATTGTTCACCTCTCTCTATTCTTATCCGGAGTGCTCAAGATATCTCAGAAGAATCATGTTTCCATTCTTAATCCGTTTGAGTTACTTCAAGGTTTTTCTCTCATTCAAGCTATTTAATTCAACCGATGCAACCTCTCTTTAAAATTGTTCAACGGTGTTTTCTTTTGAGTGGGCCCTAACCCACAGGTCTTTTCCCAGGATCTTACCTGACTCTTCTAATTTATCTGGAGCGATTTCCAAAGTCTTTCGAAGTTTGACGTAAGAATGAATTTTCATCAGTCACATGCCTTCTCCAAGGTTGTTTTCAAATTCTTTTCATCTTTGGCTCAACCTTTTTCCTTTTAATCCTTTCGGAGTGTCTGAACAATTCATGGTGGTGTTTTTCGTCGTCATTCTCGAATTTTGAAGACCGATGAAGAGTTCCTCTTAAATCCTTACCCGTTCTTCCAGAGATTCATGGTTCTAGTTTCATGCCATCCTCATAATTGTTTTTAATTGTGACAATTCTTTTCTTACCATCCGGAGCATTTCAAGAGTTGTTTCCATTTCTTTCCTCCGAAGGCCATCATGTCATAATTCTTCATTCTCAGCGTGTAGCTATCATTCTCCAAATCTTACCGGTGAATCGTTCTAATATCCTCTAATCTGTTCATGATCTCTTCGTTCTCAGGTAGCTAAATCCCCTCAAGTATCTTCATTCGTTTTCCAATTCTTCCCGGTTAATCGTGCCTTTGCTACATTCATTCTCAATTCTTATGGTGGTCCGTTCAAGATTTCTTTTCCTTCATTATCATATTAATTCATTCGTTGTTTCCAAATCCCACCGGTGGTTCCATCAATACCTCCTCAAGTTTGCGCTATATCTCTCTTAATCCTTTCTACGGGAATAATTAGTATGCCAAATCCATTGCTTGGCATCAATTTAATTTGATGAAGGATAAGCATACAATAAATCTTATTCTTATTTCCTCGAGGTGATTCAATTCTTTTCTTTCGGAGATTGTTCATGATGAAGTAATTCTCGGTTCTAGTGTTTCATCTTTTTTTTCTCTCGGAGTTCCAAGTTTTCCGCATTATCTCGTCGCGAAGCTCCTTCTAAATCATCACAAGGCTTCACCTTGTGTTTTCAACTTCTCTTTCTTTCTATCATCCTTTTATTACCGGAGTTCTCCATGGAGGCTCTACATGGTGGTTCATCAAGGATTCTTTTCATTCTTCAATTGTTCTTCAAGATTTCTCTTTAAGTTAAGATCCGCCAAGCTATACTCCAAAAATAAACATGGTGCCCAACAAATGTTTTTTTTCTAAGGAGTTCAAGTATTCTTCTTCTTGCATTTCGAAGTACAATTCTTTCTACCTTAGCTTTTGAGGTGGTGTTATATCATTCTTGGCAATTTCCATTCAGGTTTTGCGATTCACATGTTGTCAAGAATGAGGTATTTTAAATCCATCAATCTCTTCTTTGGAGTTATCTTGGTATAGATTTCATCTAAAGCCTTCCCTAAGGAATGTTGCTATTTGTGGTGCTTACCAATGATCTGAGTTTTCTCCTATCCTCTCGGCAAAAGAAGTTTTCATCTCTTCTTTGATCTCAAACAAGCAATTGTTTTTCGTTAGTGGCAGAATTTCACCTCAAGTGTTGAGATGTTTCCATAAGCCCACTACAAGCTTATCCTTTCGTTGTTGATAATCCAACAACTCCATTGTATCATTTCCTGTAAGCGTGCTCTTTCAAGATCAAGTGTCCTCCGTTCATTTCATTCCATTCTTCCATCTCTTCCGGAGGCATTATGATGTTGTGCTTTTCACCCATCACCTCATTTTGTCAAGATCATGTTTTTTTTGCTTATCCATTTAACTGGAGTGTTGTGGCTATGATTCCTCTTTTAACCGAAGTCTCATCCAAGTGCTTTCATTTTGCTAAGTTCATGTTCTATTCCTTCCATGTTCAACCGGAGTGCTGCCCGAATTCTTCCTCTCCCATCTTGTTTTAACCGGAGTGGTTTCGAATTCTATCTTGTCCGTTAAACTATTGGTTCATGGCTTTGCAACCTTCAAGTTCTCGTAATGTTCCTTGTTCCTCTTTTCTAACGGATTGTTTGCAATCTCGTTCATCTCTGTTGTACTCTTTCTTTTAAATTGCTCAACCTCTCAAGGTTCGTGGTTTCACTCGTTCGCCAAAGAAGCAACTTAGTTTATCTCTTATCTTCCTCTTCCGTTTCTCTCCGGTGCCATCCTAGATCTCGGGACGATATCCTCTCATAGTGGTGGAGTGTTGTAACGCCCCGGATACAACTTTCCATATTCGTAACTCCAACTCTTGCCTTTTCCGGAGATGCGATATGATATTTCCTTCATGGTTGGTTTTTGTCTTTTGTTTTGCATTTTTTTCATGTCTTGCATTTCATATCATAACATCATGCGCTTTGCATCTGCATGTTTTAAGAAAACTCGTAACCGTTCGCAGTTGCCCTTTCTCTCTTTGCCGCCATTGTCATTTTGTCAGGCCCCTTGTCCTCGTTGACCTCCTCGGACCACTTTGCCTTCGTTGGTCGTTCCAGTCCAACTGAGTTTCGTTCCCCTCTTATTTGTCTTCCTACGCAACCTCTCTACACAACCACCGACCCCCTCTTGCGTGCGTCCGAAAACTGCCCCGAACCCGAACCGCTCAGTCATCACCGTTGCATTCAGATCATCTCCTAACATCTATAAAACATCCTCGTTTTCTTATTTGGTCTGCCTAACCTATTTATTCTTGACCGCCCGATTGCGATCGGACGAACCGAGTTAACCACTACCCTAATCCCCTACCTATATAAATAGTCCAACCCTAGATCCTAGGGGTCTTGTCCCATCGATCCCACCGCGCCGCCACTCCTATAGTCTCCTCCCACCTCGGGTTCTTCCCGGATCCAAATCCTCCCTCGAATTTCCAACCGGACCAACCACTCTTCGCCGCCCGAATTCCACTCGCAGGTAGCCAGCCACACCCTCCTGATCCATCCACCATGGCCGTCGCCCTGCTTCTTTGAGAACAGCAGCTGCTGATCTGCATCCATGCCGCCTCCCGCCGTCGACCACAAGCCAGGGAGCCTCCCCGTGCTCCTCCACCTCGCCTTGTCGTCTGGCAACCGGCGCTGCCGCCGGCGACCATGAGATAAGCACCACTGCCCTTCTCCTCCTCCTGTTGTTCCTCTGCTTTCCTCGTCTCACCTCCCTGTCTCTCTTTCTCTGTTCAAATAGGAGCGCCCTGGCTCTCGGTCCCCATCAAGCTCCGTGCCCGAACCTCCTCGTCGAACCTCGCCAGAGTTCCTCCATGACGCCAGTAGGAGACCCCTATCCCGCCGTCTCTCTTTGCTTCCTTCCCCGGTTCCCTCTCTGAATCTCTCTCTCTTTTCTTTCCTCGGGCAACAGTGCAGCTGCTGCACCCTCTCGCCGGCGAACCCAGCAGATGAGCCGCCACCTTCCTCCACGCCTCCTCGCTGGCCTCCTCCACCTCCCCACCGCGCCAGCAGCACCAGCCGCTCAAGTCCCAACCTCGAGCTGCGCCCCTGCCTCGCCATGGCCACCGGCCTCGTTGTTTCCTTGCTGTGAGCATCTTCCGTCATAACCAAACCTTCTTTCTTTTCCTAGATCCGTTCTGGCATGTATAGTTCATTTATAATTGCCACTAGGTTTCTCCACAAGCTCAGTAGTAGTCCGTCTGGTCCGAAATCCTTGCTCTGTCCAAGAGGTCTTGGGATCGAGTCCCGGCGCCTCAGGTTTTTCCTCTGGTTCTTTTTTGTCAATGCTGACTCACACGCGCTTGGGCCTCATCCGCCGGTGGTGTGCACTGACCTTCTAATTCCGGCCCAGTATTGTTTTTTTTCTCTGCTCAACGGTTTTTCCATTTGTCCAGGACAATTGTTTTACAGTTTAGTCCCTAAAGTCATGCATCTAATAACTTTTCACCCGTGCATCAGAATTAAACAAACTATATATGCAAAGTGCTTAGAATTTTATTTTGTTTCATTATATGCAACTTTCATCCATGTTTAAAATGTTTAAATTGTTGTTTGATTAAATTTGCATAAATGCCATGCTAAAATGCTTTATTTCATAACTAAATAACTATAGCTCCATTTTAAATAAACTTTATATGTAAATGGGGTGGAAAAATGCCTAGTTTAACATGGTGGACTTTATTTTCCCGTTTAACAACAATAAAATATGTTTTAGGGCAGAACAGTACCAAATCCATAATTTGCATATGAGGATTTTCCCGGAATTGTTGTTTGTTGTTCCGGCCTCATTTAAACTTGCCTAAATAGTTAGTTTCCATATGCTTCACCCTTTGCCATGTTTAACAACATTTAACATTGTTGTGTACCTAAACGAGATGAAACTAAATAATTGCTTGTGGTGTTTCGTCAATATGCAACTCGTTGCATATTGAGATCCACTTAACTTGTAGTATTGTTTGTTGCACTTTGCCTTGCCATGCCTCATTAAACCGGACATGCATCATACTTGATTGTGCATCATGCCATGATTATGCTTGTGTGTTTACCGTGTTGTTTGCTTCTTTCTGGTTGTGCTTCTTCTCGATAGTTCCTGTTTCGTTGCGATCGTGAGGATTCGTTCGTCTAAGTTGGTTCGTCTTCTTCATGGACTCGTTCTTCTTCCTAGCGGGATTTCAGGCAAGATGACCGTCACCTTAGATCTCACAACTATCATTGCTATGCTAGTTGCTTCGTTCTATCACTTTGCTACGCTACCTATCACTTGTTCTTCAAGCCTCTCAAATTGCCATGTCAGCCTCTAACCTTTTCACCCTTCCTATGCAAACCATTGCTTGGCTATGTTACCACTTTGCTCAGCCCCTCTTATAGCGTTGTTAGTTGTAGGTGAAGTTGAAGATTGCTCCATGATGGTCAGGATTATGTTGGGATATCACAATATCTCTTATATTATTAATGCATCTATATACTTGGTAAAGGGTGGAAGGCTCGGCCTTATGCCTGGTGTTTTGTTCCACTCTTGCCGCCCTAGTTTCCGTCATACCGGTGTTATGTTCCCGGATTTTGCGTTTCTTATGCGGTCGGGTGATTTATGGGACCCCCTTGACAGTTCGCTTTGAATAAAACTCCTCCAGCAAGGCCCAACCTTGGTTTTACCATTTGCCTCACCTAGCCCTTTTCCCCTTGGGTTTCCGGAGCCCAAGGGTCATCTTTATTTACCCCCCCGGGCCAGTGCTCCTTCGAGTGTTGGTCCAACCTGAGCGATGTCTGGCGCCCCCTGGGCAACCAGGGTCTATGCCAACCCGACGTCTGGCTCATCTGGTGTGCCCTGAGAACGAGATATGTGCAGCTCCTATTGGGATTTGTCGGCACATCGGGCGGCTTTGCTGGTCTTGTTTTACCATTGTCGAAATGTCTTGTAAACCGAGATTTCGAGACTGATCGGGTCTTCCTGGGAGAAGGAATATCCTTTGCTGATCGCGAGAGCTTATCATGGGCTAAGTTGGGACACCCCTGCAGGGTATAAACTTTCGAAAGCCGTGCCCGCGGTTATGTGGCAGATGGGAATTTGTTAATGTCCGGTTGTAGATAACTTGACACTAGATCCGAATTAAAACGCATCAACCGTGTGTGTAGCTGTGATGGTCTCTTTTCGGCGGAGTCCGGGAAGTGAATGTCACGACCGGTTTTCCAATAAAAATATTTATTGATAAACCAGTCTGTTGAGTCCAGTATGAGAGAAATCCTCCTCACTGGTAGACAATTTCTTGATACAATAAGCCAGTAGCATAAAATATATTACAGGGTTGAACTGCGGTTGCTCAACCAAATTATTACAAGCACGCCAATAATCATACATAATGGCGGACAGGACACAGTGGTGTGGAGACATACTGGCTCATGGATAGGTTGGTGGTGGAAAAGCACAGCGGGAAGGGAAATACAAGACTCTAAGAATATCATTTCATCGAACGTCGAGGTGAGGCTCGATAAATTTATTTGGTAGCGGAAGCGGATATAAAACAGTGACCAAATCCAGGGTCGCACGAGACTGACTGGGACTCCTCTAAGTATCGGACTCGCTATCGAACTCTTCATCCATGAGATCGCCTTCGTCAGCATCTGGCCAAATCAACAAGCCAGTGAGTACTTTGAAAGTACTCGCAAGACAGTTCGGACGTAAGATATAACAAATGCGTGCATGGATGCAACATGATTAATTCCTTAATGCACAATAAATAAAATTGGCATAACGGTTAAGTAAAAAGGGAAACGGCGGTAGTCCGCCTGAAATCCCACAGAGCATAAATAAGGACCGATCGGGTGTCTAAAGCGACGCCTCGAAAGGTGAACAAATAAAAATAAGGAAATGATGCCACAGTCGGGCATCTTAGCGACACCACATAAAGGGCTTTAAAAGAAATGCCACGGTCGGACGTCTGAGCGACATCGCAGAAAGGGCTTTAAAAGAAATGCCACAGTCGGACGTCTGAGCGACATCGCAGCAAGGGCTTTAAAAGAAATGCCACAGTCGGACGTCTGAGCGACATCGCAGAAAGGGCTTTAAATTCACCAGTAAATAATACTCATAATAAACATTCAATCCATGAGAATAAACGGGTTAGTCCATCCACAGGGATAATCATTCAACCGGACTTAGCACTCATGCGATTCACCGGAGTCTCTGTCATCAAAGCTCACAATTGATTAGGATAAGCTAGAACGAAACTTGACATGGAATAGATGATTTGGAGGAATATATGACTCTGCAGAGTTTGTACAAAAAATTTCCCACAGCCAACGGATTTCCGTAGTCACGAAGGACTAGTTCCGTTTACGGTATTTCGGGAGAAAACACAGCTAACTGGTACACACCCATCCTACCTCTTGATGCTAGGAATCACCCTAGTCATCGTCCAAGAAAAACTTTTGAGACGGGGAGATCACAATCTGGAATAGCATGGAATCAAATTTATATACGCGCGCTCTAAGGGGTGCCCCCCTCTCGGTCCCAACCGGAAACACCCATGCCCCCTGACCGGATGACTGGCTTTAATCCAGGGCCATGGAACCATCATCACGGCCTCTCCTCTTTGGTGTGTACCATGAAAGCGGTTTGCAACTTACTAAACCATATTCCTTGCGGAAAACATGTGGTAGTACAAGGAAGGAAATGATAGGTACTGGACCGATATGGTTTGACACTGAAGTCACATAATCTGGCGTAAGACTGGCATGCTACAACACTGCCATCGTACCCATCCTCATGCCAACACATGGTCATTCATATTCACATTCATCCACGTATGGATCATCGAACTCACTTACCTCATTATCACATAAAATAACGTTCATCGGTATGCTCACCAACATGCCATGAAACTAACTAAATGCAAAACATGCCAAGACACTCATCATATCAAAAGTTCAAACATGCTTGCCTGGTTCAGAGTAGTCGGAGCCTAGCTCGGTGAAGTTCGCGGCTCCGTCACCTCCTTCGGTATCTACGGTTTAAAGAAAATATATGCGCTAACGTAAATACCAAGGAGTGCAAAGAAGGTAAACCAAATATTTTTCAAATGAATCTGATAAAAAACTAGACAAAATTTTAAAGAGAACAGAAAAAGAATCAATCAAAAATACTTTTCTGTTTAAAAGTTATAAGGGTTTTTGTCCAGGGACTTATCTGTAATGAAACAGAAGATTTCCAGGGGCTAGTTTATAAAAACAGAAAACGCTTCGGTAGCGACTACGCCAGCCCGAAGAGAAAACGCATTCTGCCCGAAGGCGCTTCCAGAAAACGATTCGAAAGAGAGAGCAGAGAGGCTGACGGTGGGGTCCCACCCGTCAGGTTCAAATGTTCAAACGGGGCGGCAGAGTTCGCCGGCGCCCGAGAGCCGCGGTGGTCGCCGGCCGCGATCCACGGCGAGGCAGAGAGATCGGAGAGTACCTCCGTGCTCAGGGCACCCTTCCGCGTCAGTTGATGGTGGTGGACTCGGTCGGCGAGCACCACGTCGACGGCGAGCTTTGCTCCGGCGGACGGCGGCTCGGGTGGTCGAGGGGCTCGTCGGAGAGGGCTGCAAAGGTTAAATTGAAGAGGGGGTTATGCTCCTAGCAGCTAGAGAGGGTAACGAACGGGGTTTGAGTGCCGGAGATGGCCTCACCAGAACGAATCGGGCTGGAGGCCGAGGCGGGGCGAGGCGGCCGGAGCTGGGGGAGGAGACCTCCTCGAGGTCCCCCTAGTGGCCTGGCGGGGTGTTGGTGAGTAGTGGAGGTGCTGCGTGCACGAGAGTGAGCTCGGGACCCCTTTAAATAGGCGGTCCGAGGCGGTTGCCGTGAACGAGGATCACCGGCGAGCGATTACGGTGGCGCAGTGCTCGGTCGGGGTGGTTAGGGGGTCGAGCGTCATCACGGAGGTTCAATGGGTCCGTTTTGGTGTTAAACTGGCCGGGGTTTGGGTGTTAAGGGCGAGCTCGACGGAACGGGGATGGCGCGGGCCCGTCGGCGGCGGAGAGCGCGTTCCGTGCTTGCCGGCCACGGTGGCTGTGCTACGGGCGTGCGCTGGCGTGCATGAGGCCACGCGGAGAGCCAGGGAGCGATGGGCGGCGCGGAACGACGTTCTGCCGTGGTGTGCCTCCTGTCGGCCGCCACGGGAGGTCCCGACGCCGCAGAAGACGCCGGCGAGGGCGAGCCAGCGCGCTACCGACGCCAGGAAGGCTCCACGCACGCGTGTGAAGCTTCGGACAAGAGGAAGAGGCGGCGAGGAACGTGCCAAGGACACTGTGGCCGCGTGACTGAAACTGACAGACGGAAGATGACACTGAAACTGAATTTTCTGAACTTTGAACAGTAACAGTGCCCACAAGGTGTTCGACCGAATGAAATTGGCCTCTGGTGATTTTTCCTTGAGCTGATTTTTGGTGGAGTGGCTTCTCCTTGCTCAAGTAGGCTGCATGATTTTTGGTGGAATTTTTGGAGCAGTGTGGATATGAATTTCACCAAATCTGGCAAATCTGGTCCAAACTTGCAGAGACTGTATTTTGAAAAATTTGAAAAGAGGAGGAGTGGATCAAGATGGTTCTGGGTTGTGGGTTCAAAGGACAATCCAGGAGAATTGGTTTGAGGTCAAAACTCAAATGAAAAAGTGTACTTGCTTTGAAAATCCCTCAGGCTCCAAATAATTTTTAGAATTGAATTGAGGGGGAAAATAATTAGAATAAAATCCAAAACCAGTTTGGATTAGTTGGGATAGAGAACTTAGGTTGATCACAAGGGGGAGGGGAGGTTTTGGAGGGGTTTTATCTCATGGGAAAAAAATACAAAGCCAAGGGTGGCTTCAAAGATAAGAAAATCCCAAATTTTCATAGAGCTTCACTTAAAAATAAAACAAATTAAAACTCCCAAAAAAATAAATAAATTTTTAGAGGGAACTAACAGAGAAGAAGTTTGCAAAAGATCAACCACCAAAGTTTGAAAGAAATAAAATCCTTGCCAAGGCAAAAGGAGGTTTTTTTAAGAGGAAGGTTTTTCTGAAAAAGAAATTTTTTAAAAAAGGTCTCTCCTCAAAACCACAAGGTTTTTGATAAAAACCAAATAAAAATTTTGGAGTGTCACAACACCTACCCCCTTAGGAAAAATCTCGTCCCCGAGATTTCAGCTGATCCTTAAATAAGTGTGGATGCTCTGTCCGAAGAAAATCCTCGCTTTCCCAAGTTGCTTCACTGTCGGTGTGATTGCTTCACTGGACTTTGAAAAACTTGATGGTTTTCTGTCGGGTCCTCCTTTCAGACTCCTATAATATTCTTATGGGACGTTCTCGATACGTGAGGTCTGGCTGTACGTCAATGTTCTCATGAGATACTTGTTTCTCTGGGTTGCTTACGCACTTCCTTAATTGAGAGACGTGGAACACGTCGTGAATGTCGGACAAGTCTTCGGGTAAGTCTAGCTGGTAGGCTACAGTGCCTCTTCGTGCCACTATGCAAAATGGTCCAATGAATCTTGGTGCTAATTTTCCTTTAATCTTAAACCGTTGCAATCCTCTCATCGGGGATACTCTCAAGTATACGAACTCACCGGGTTCGAAGCTGACCCTACGATGTTTCTGATCATAATAACTTTTCTGTCGACTTTGAGCGGTCTTAAGTCGGTCCCTGATTAGCTTGACTTTTTCCTCGGCTTCTCTGAGCATATCTGGTCCGAAGATGCGGCTGTCTCCGGTCTCTGACCAATTTAACGGGGTACGACATCTCCTTCTGTATAGGGCTTCGAAAGGAGCCATTTGCAGGCTGGCCTGGTAACTGTTGTTGTATGCGAACTCGGCATATGGCAGGCTGTCCTCCCAACTGGTTCCATAGGTGAGGACACATGCTCTCAGCATGTCTTCTAAAACCTGGTTTACGCGTTCTGTTTGTCCATCAGTCTGTGGATGGTATGCGGTACTGAAGGCTAGTTGGGTTCCCATAGCCTGTTGTAAATGCTCCCAAAATCTTGAGACGAACTGAGTGCCTCTGTTAGAAATTATAGTCTTCGGGACACCGTGCAGACAGACTATGCGGGAAAGATAAATCCGGCAAGCCTCTGAGTGGTGTAGGTTGTCTTCACTGGAATAAAGTGTGCCACTTTGGTCAACCTGTCAGTGATGACCCATATGGCATCATTCCCGTGTCGTGACCGAGGTAATCCGACAATAAAATCCATCCCTATTTCATCCCATTTCCACTCAGGTATTTTGTTAGATTGCAGTAGTCCGGCTGGTCTCTGATGTTCAACTTTTATGCGTTGACATGAGTCGCAACATGCAATGAAGGCGGCTATGTCCCTCTTCATACCATGCCACCAAAATCTTTCCTGAATATCCTTATACATTTTGTTTCCTCCAGGGTGGATCGAATATGGAGTGGTGTGTGCTTCAGTTAAAACTTGCTGTTTAAGGTCTTCTATGTTTGGCACGCATAGCCTTTCTCCGTACCATAATATTCCTTCATTGTCTATGACGAATTCCGAGGCCTTGCCCATACTCAACTTCCTTTTAATTCCTTCAATGCTGGGGTGACCGGACTGAGCCTCTTTAATTTTCTCCACAAGGTGTGGTTGTATTTCCAAGTTTGATATGGTGCCTTCTGCTACCATTATCAAGTTGAGCTTGACAAATTTTTGATGGAATTCGGGCCTCAAGCTGTGCAGATAGTTCCCGTCGGAGCTGGGGTTCCGACTCAGGGCATCGGCCACTACGTTTGCTTTCCCTGGATGGTAATGGATACCAACATCATAATCCTTTACCAATTCCAACCAGCGGCGTTGCCGTAAATTCAGTTCTGGCTGCGTAAAAATGTATTTGAGGCTTTTGTGATCCGTATATATCTCACATCGATTCCCAAGTAGGAAATGCCTCCATTCCTTGAGTGCATGAATAACTGCTGCCATTTCTAAATCATGAGTGGGATAATTTTCCTCGTGTTTGCGAAGTTGCCTTGAAGCGTAGGCGACAACCTTGCCTTCTTGCATCAACACGCATCCGAGACCCTTTCTGGATGCGTCACAAAATACTTCAAAATTCTTGTGTATATCGGGTACAATTAATACCGGTGCTGTTGTTAATTTCCGTTTTAGCTCTTGGAAACTTTTCTCGCAGGCTTCTGTCCACTCAACCTTCTTATCTTTCTTGAGTAACTGTGTCATAGGCTTGGATATGGTGGAAAATCCTTCAATAAATCTGCGGTAATATCCTGCCATTCCCAAGAAACTTCGTATGTCTGTTACGCTGGCTGGTGACTTCCAGTCAAGTACGGCCTTGACTTTCTCTGGGTCCACTGCTATACCGTCTTGAGTCAGCACGTGGCCTAGAAAACCTACTTGTCTTAGCCAAAATTCGCACTTGCTGAACTTGGCATACAATTGGTGTTTCCTTAGCTCTCATAGTACAATCCTGAGATGTTCTGCGTGCTCTTCTGGTGTTTTGGAGTATACCAGAATATCGTCGATGAATACTACGACGAATTTGTCCATAAACTTCATAAATACTTTGTTCATGAGGTGAACAAAATATGCCGGGGAGTTAGTTAATCCAAATGGCATCACTGTGAACTCGTACAGTCCATATCTGGAGGTGAAGGCTGTTTTGGGGATATCTTCCGTTCGTACCTTCAATTGATGGTATCTTGACCTTAAGTCAATTTTTGAGAATACCTTGGCCTGAGCAAGTTGATCAAACAAATCGTTTATCCTTGGCATCGGGTATTTGTTTTTGACTGTGACCATGTTAAGTGCTCGATAGTCGATACACAATCTCAGCGTTCCATCCTTCTTCTTGGCAAATAAAATTGGTGATCCCCAAGGTGAGGAGCTGGCTCGAATGTATCCTTTATCCAGTAATTCCTTTATTTGCTTCTTCAATTCGATCAACTTGGATGGTGCCATTCTGTATGGTTTCTTGTATATGGGGGTGGTTCCTGGTGCTAGCTCAATGCGGAATTCTATTTCTCGGTCTGGTGGCATGCCTGACAGCTCTTCAGGGAATACATCTGTAAATTTACACACTACTGGAACCTTGTTTAGCTCAGAAACGTCCACCTTATTTAATCTCGGTTGCCGGGGTCTTTTTCCTTCCTTGGCTGATACTCTTATTGTCTTCCCTTGGTGGTGTGTGAGAATCACGGTCCTGTTGAAACAATCGATAAAACCTTTATTGGTGGTTAGCCAATCCATCCCTAGGATGACATCCAGTCCTTTATTTTCCAATACAATAAGATTTGCGTAAAACTCCAATCCTTCAAACTCAATGACCACATTCTGACAGTAATTCTGAGAAACTTGCTGAATCCCGGGGGACTTGATTATTATGGATTTCTCCAAAGGAAGCATCGAAAAATTATTTTGCAAAGCAAAACTTTTCGAGATGAAAGAATGAGAAGCTCCAGAATCAAACAAAACCATTGCAGGTATTGTGTTGACAGGAAACGTACTGAGTACGATATCCGGAGCATTTTGTGCCTCCTCTTTGGTTACGTGGTTCAGATGACCCTTCCTGTGGTTATTGTTGGGATTGAAATTGTTTCGCTTGGGCGCTGAATTATTGCCGCCGTTGTTCGGCTTTGGGGTTGAGTTCCTTGGCTTGGGGCACTGTTTGGCATAATGCCCTTCTTCTCCACAAGCGTAACAAGTAACGCCGGGGCGATAGGTGAATTCCTTGTCCCTTGCATGAAAATTCTTGATTGGGCGTGAGACATTGGATGAGAATTTGGGTGTCCCACCCTTTTTGAAATCTATCTTGCTTCGGTGATTGCGAGTGTGATTAGTCTGGTCCCTTTTTCGCTTGCGGATATCTTCCAGACTGCGTCTCTCATTTTCCAGAGTAATGGCCTTGTCCACCAGCGTTTTAAAATCAGGAAAAGTGTGCACGACCAGTTGGCATCTAAGCGCGGGCGCCAGACCGTCAAGGAATTTCTCCATCTTCTTGATTTCAGTCATACGCTCCTCATTGGCGTAGTGGGATAATTGGGTAAATTGACTGTTGTAATCTGACACTGTCATGTTCCTTTGTTTTAGGTCATTGAATTCTCTCTTCTTGATTTTCATAATACTCTTAGGAATATGTGCACCACGGAAACCTTCCTTGAACTCATCCCAGGTTATGTCATTTTCATTGGGATGCATGTGCAGAAAATTCTCCCACCACGATGCGGCTGCTCCTGTGAGATAGTGTGGAGCATATAGTACTTTCTCGAGATCTGAACACTTTGCAATAATTAATTTCCTTTCCATATCTCGAAGCCAGTCCTCGGCTTCAAGAGGCTTGTCAGTGTGAGCAAATGTTTGAGGACGTGTCTTTTGTAGCTCAGATAACTTGGAATGTTGCTGATATTGTCCATGATGATTCCCCATGTTGATGACTTGGTTCATCATCTCGCGATGTTGTTGCTAACTCTGTTCATAAAGGCGGCACATTTGTGAAAGTGCCGATTCACTGCCTTGTTGGCTTGACTGTCCCTGAGTGAACTCATTGTTGGGTTGAGTATCAAAAATTTCCTCTGGTGGAGTTGGCATGGAACGTGTCCAAGGACGAGACATTTTTCACTCTGGGAATTTTTTTTTGTAAAACTCTTAAGAAAAGCGGAAAGAGTCGCAAAATAAAACCATAAATGCATAAAGCTGGCAGATATAATTAAATACCCAAGCTTACTTAAGAAAAACAAATCGACTTGCGCACGGAGAAGGACTGCTCATTACATATCTTACACGCGGGCGGTAATTATACAGTACATCACTCAGGATATGCATACATAATCCTGACATGTTATTAAGGCTAGTGCACTTCTCCAGATCCTACATGATGCGCAAACAGGCTACTTCTCACAACCTATGCACATATCTTACAAAGTGGTACAATACATGACAGCTAAGCGTACTCAGGCAGAGATTTGACGACCTCCTTTGCCCTGCCGAGGGCGAGGTGTAGCGAGGTTGGGGACTCGACTTCCTCCTCGCTAATGGGCTCCATACGTGTAGTGTTGCGCAGAGCGGACGGAGTGGTTGCGAGGGGCGGAGCAACATGTATAGGAGTGGGCGCGAAGGTTGGTGTAGTGCGCGCTGGAGTGGGTGCAATGACTTGGTTAAATTCTTCGGTAGAAGGCAGGCGACGAGTAGGCGTAAAAGATGCTGATGACGAGACAAAAGTCTATGGCGGAGCGATGGGTAGGAGCTCCCTCCTGTTGGCAGCACAGCCATGGACTGAGTCCATGCGGGTAGCTACGAAGTCGTCCACCAGGTTGTCGAAGGCTGCCTCCAGGGCCCGGAGATACTCAATGAGCATCTCAAAAGCCTCGTCTCATTCTCCTCTGGGGCAGGAGTATGCGTAGTGACAGGTGTAAGGCACATGGCACAGAAGATAACGGTAACGACGAGTCTTCATCATGGGAAGGACATCCCTGAGACGAACTATCGCCTCGCGGGCTGCCATCTACATAGCATGCCTCTCCGTAGGCATGGCTCTTCCCACGAACCGGAAGCGGCGTAACTCACCACGCCCTCCCCTGAACTGCACCGCGGCCTGGTGCATGGTCAGACTGTCGTTGACTCGATGCTGGTAGAGTGTGAAGACTGGGCGCACGGATGGCCCCATCGCGACCTGAACGATGGAAGAAAGAAGCTTGACGAACCCATCGGGCACGTTGGCAAAGGTCTGAGACTCGCAGCTGATGTCGGCCATCTACAAAAGTAGGCAAAATTCTGCCGGGTCAGATCATAAATTTATGCTGACTGACAGAAAATGACTACAATTGCAAATACATAAAATAGCTCTGTCATGCTAATAACTAATTAGCGATCGCACCTAGTGGCTTCCTACAGTCAGCCTGGCTCTGGTACCAAGCTTGTCACGACCGGTTTTCCAATAAAAATATTTATTGATAAACCAGTCTGTTGAGTCTAGTATGAGAGAAATCCTCCTCACTGGTAGACAATTTCTTGATACAATAAGCCAGTAGCATAAAATATATTACAGGGTTGAACTGCGGTCGCTCAACCAAATTATTACAAGCACGCCAATAATCATACATAATGGCGGACAGGACACAGTGGTGTGGAGACATACTACTGACTCATGGATAGGTTGGTGGTGGAAAAGCACAGCGGGAAGGGAAATACAAGACCCTAAGAATATCATTTCATCGAACGTCGAGGTGAGGCTCGATAAATTTATTTGGTAGCGGAAGCGGATATAAAATAGTGACCAAATCCAGGGTCGCACGAGACTAACTGGGACTACTCTAAGTGTCGGACTCGCTATCGAACTCTTCATCCATGAGATCGCCTTCGTCAGCATCTGGCCAAATCAACAAGCCAGTGAGTACTTTGAAAGTACTCGCAAGACAGTTCGGACGTAAGATATAACAAATGCGTGCATGGATGCAACATGATTAATTCCTTAATGCACAATAAATAAAATTGGCATAATGGTTAAGTAAAAAGGGAAACGGCGGTAGTCCGCCTGAAATCCCACAGAGCATAAATAAGGACCGATCGGGTGTCTGAAGCGACGCCTCGAAAGGTGAACAAATAAAAATAAGGAAATGATGCCACAGTCGGGCATCTTAGCGACACCACATAAAGGGCTTTAAAAGAAATGCCACGGTCGGACGTCTGAGCGACATCGCAGAAAGGGCTTTAAAAGAAATGCCACAGTCGGACGTCTGAGCGACATCGCAGAAAGGGCTTTAAAAGAAATGCCACAGTCGGACGTCTGAGCGACATCGCAGAAAGGGCTTTAAATTCACCAGTAAATAATACTCATAATAAACATTCAATCCATGAGAATAAACGGGTTAGTCCATCTACAGGGATAATCATTCAACCGGACTTAGCACTCATGCGATTCACCGGAGTCTCTGTCATCAAAGCTGACAATTGATTAGGATAAGCTGGAACGAAACTTGACATGGAATAGATGATTTGGAGGAATATATGACTCTGCAGAGTTTGTACAAAAATTTTCCCACAGCCAAAGGATTTCCGTAGTCACGAAGGACTAGTTCCGTTTACGGTATTTCGGGAGAAAACACAGCTAACCGATACACACCCATCCTACCTCTCGATGCTAGGAATCACCCTAGTCATCGTCCAAGAAAAACTTTTGAGACGGGGAGATCACAATCTCGAATAGCATGGGATCAAATTTATATACGCGCGCTCTAAGGGGTGCCCCCCTCTCGGTCCCAACCGGAAACACCCATGCCCCCTGACCGGATGACTGGCTTTAATCCAGGGCCATGGAACCATCATCACGGCCTCTCCTCTTTGGTGTGTACCATGAAAGCGGTTTGCAACTTACTAAACCATATTCCTTGCGGAAAACATGTGGTAGTACAAGGAAGGAAATGATAGGTACTGGACCGATATGGTTTGACACTGAAGTCACATAATCTGGCGTAAGGCTGGCATGCTACAACACTGCCATCGTACCCATCCTCATGCCAACACATGGTCATTCATATTCACATTCATCCACGTATGGATCATCGAACTCACTTACCTCATTATCACATAAAATAACGTTCATCGGTATGCTCACCAACATGCCATGAAACTAACTAAATGCAAAACATGCCAAGACACTCATCATATCAAAAGTTCAAACATGCTTTCCTGGTTCAGAGTAGTCGGAGCCTAGCTCGGTGAAGTTCGCGGCTCCGTCACCTCCTTCGGTATCTACGGTTTAAAGAAAATATATGCGCTAACGTAAATACCAAGGAGTGCACAGAAGGTAAACCAAATATTTTTCAAATAAATCTGATAAAAAACTAGACAAAATTTTAAAGAGAATAGAAAAAGAATCAATCAAAAATACTTTTCTGTTTAAAAGTTATAAGGGTTTTTGTCCAGGGACTTATCTGTAATGAAACAGAAGATTTCCAGGGGCTAGTTTATAAAAACAGAAAACGCTTCGGTAGCGACTACGCCAGCCCGAAGAGAAAACGCATTCTGCCCGAAGGCGCTTCCAGAAAACGATTCGAAAGAGAGAGCAGAGAGGCTGACGGTGGGGTCCCACCCGTCAGGTTCAAATGTTCAAACGGGGCGGCAGAGTTCGCCGGCGCCCGAGAGCCGCGGTGGTCGCCGGCGGCGATCCACGGCGAGGCAGAGAGATCGGAGAGTACCTCCATGCTCAGGGCACCCTTCCGCGTCAGTTGATGGTGGTGGAGTCGGTCGGCGAGCACCACGTCGACGGCGAGCTTTGCTCCGGCGGACGGCGGCTCGGGTGGTCGAGGGGCTCGTCGGAGAGGGCTGCAAAGGTTAAATTGAAGAGGGGGTTATGCTCCTGGCAGCTAGAGAGGGTAACGAACGGGGTTTGAGCGCCGGAGATGGCCTCACCAGAACGAATCGGGCTGGAGGCCGAGGCGGGGCGAGGCGGCCGGAGCTGGGGGGGAGACCTCCTCGAGGTCCCCCTAGTGGCCTGGCGGGGTGTTGGTGAGTAGTGGAGGTGCTGCATGCACGAGAGTGAGCTCGGGACCCCTTTATATAGGCGGTCCGAGGCGGTTGCCGTGAACGAGGATCACCGGCGAGCGATTACGGTGGCGCAGTGCTCGGTCGGGGTGGTTAGGGGGTCGAGCGTCATCACGGAGGTTCAATGGGTCCGTTTTGGTGTTAAACTGGCCGGGGTTTGGGTGTTAAGGGCGAGCTCGATGGAACGGGGATGGCGCGGGCCCGTCGGCGGCGGAGAGCGCGTTCCGTGCTTGCCGGCCACGGTGGCTGTGCTACGGGCGTGCGATGGCGTGCATGAGGCCACGCGGAGAGCCAGGGAGCGATGGGCGGCGCGGAACGGCGTTCTGCCGTGGTGTGCCTCCTGTCGGCCGCTACGGGAGGTCCCGACGCCGTAGAAGACGCCGGCGAGGGCGAGCCAGCGCGCTACCGACGCCAGGAAGGCTCCACGCACGCGTGTGAAGCTTCGGACAAGAGGAAGAGGCGGCGAGGAACGTGCCAAGGACACTGTGGCCGCGTGACTGAAACTGACGGACGAAAGATGACACTGAAACTGAATTTTCTGAACTTTGAACAGTAACAGTGCCCACAAGGTGTTCGACCGAATGAAATTGGCCTCTGGTGATTTTTCCTTGAGCTGATTTTTGGTGGAGTGGCTTCTCCTTGCTCAAGTAGGCTGCATGATTTTTGGTGGAATTTTTGGAGCAGTGTGGATATGAATTTCACCAAATTTGGCAAATCTGGTCCAAACTTGCAGAGACTGTATTTTGAAAAATTTTGAAAAGAGGAGGAGTGGATCAAGATGGTTCTGGGTTGTGGGTTCAAAGGACAATCCAGGAGAATTGGTTTGAGGTCAAAACTCAAATGAAAAAGTGTACTTGCTTTGAAAATCCCTCAGGCTCCAAATAATTTTCAGAATTGAATTGAGGGGGAAAATAATTAGAATAAAATCTAAAACCAGTTTGGATTAGTTGGGACAGAGAACTTAGGTTGATCACAAGGGGGAGGGGAGGTTTTGGAGGGGTTTTATCTCATGGGCAAAAAATACAAAGCCAAGGGTGGCTTCAAAGATAAGAAAATCCCAAATTTTCATAAAGCTTCACTTAAAAATAAAACAAATTAAAACTCCCAAAAAAATAAATAAATTTTTAGAGGGAACTAACAGAGAAGAAGTTTGCAAAAGATCAACCACCAAAGTTTGAAAGAAATAAAATCCTTGCCAAGGCAAAAGGAGGTTTTTTTAAGAGGAAGGTTTTTCTGAAAAAGAATTTTTTTTAAAAAAGGTCTCTCCTCAAAACCACAAGGTTTTTGATAAAAACCAAATAAAATTTTGGAGTGTCACAGTGAACACGGTCTTTATGTTATGTTTGACGAAAGTAGGAGTTCAGGATCACCTCTTGATCATTGCTAGCTTCACGACCGTTCCGTTTGCTCTCTTCTCGCTCTTATTTGCGTATGTTAGCCACCATATCATGCTTAGTCGCTGCAGCAACCTCACCACTTTACCCCTTCCTTTTCCATTAAGCTTTGCTAGTCTTGATACCCATGGTAATGGGATTGCTGAGTCCTCTTGTCTCACATATTACTACAACAACAGTTGCAGGTACAGGTTATGCGATGATCATGACGCGAGAGCGATGTTTGCTTGTTGTGGAGTTCTTCTTCTGCTTCTTCTTCGACCAGGGGATAGGTTCCAGGTCGGCAGCTTGGGCTAGCAGGGTGGATGTCGTTTGAGTTTCTATTTGTGTTTCATCCGTAGTCAGATGTTGCTTTTATGTATGATGATGTTGTATTCGTGTGGCATTGTATGCCTCTTGTATGTATCTCCATCTATTATGTAATGTTGATGTAATGATATCCACCTTGCAAAAGCGTGTCAATATGTGGTTCTATCCTTGGTGGGACCTTCGAGTGTCTTTAGGATAGTATCGCATATTGGGCGTGACATCATATCGGTCTCACCGATAGGGATCTCGGTCTCACCGAGATGGGATTGCAAACTCTCTGTTTCCCTTTGTAACATTTCGGTTCAACCGAGATGAGCGATCTGTCCCATCGAGTTCGCAATGCAAACTCTCTGTTTCCCTTTCGTAACATTTTGGTCTCACAGAAATGAGCGATTCGGTCCTGATAACCGGCAAGTATACGGGATAGTTGTAGCCTCTTTCGATAAGTAAGAGTGTCGAACCCGACGAGGAACTAAAGGTAGAACAAATACTCTCTCAAGTCCTATCGGCCACTGATACGACTCTAAGCACGCTTGACGTTCACTTTACCTAGAACAAGTATGAAACTAGAAGTACTTTGTAGGTGTGATAGGATAGGTTTGCAAGATAATAAAGAGCATGTAAATAAAAAGTAGGGACTGTTTAGATAAAGATGCAATAAAGTAAGTATTAGTAGAGAGCTTTTTGTGACGAGAAAGTTATTTGTCCAAGGCAATCGATAACTAGACCGGTAATCACTATTGCAATTCTATTTGAGGGAGAGGCATAAGCTAACATACTTTCTCTACTTGGATCATATGCACTTATGATTGGAACTCTAGCAAGCATCTGCAACTACTAATGATTCATTAAGGTAAAAACCAACCATAGCATTGAAGTATCAAGTCCCCTTTTATCCCATACGCAACAATCCCCTTACTCGGGTTTGTGTTTCAGTCACTCATGCAACCCACTATAAGCAAATCATGAACGCATTGCAACACCCTACAGCGGGAATCCCTCATGCTTGCGCGACACGGAGGGCAACATAGGATAGCACCGATAATAAAACATGCAACTCAAACCAATCATGATCATCAATTAACCCATAGGACAAAACGGATCTACTCAAACATCATAAGATAGCCATACATCATTGGAAAATAATATATAGCGTTGAGCACCATGTTTAAGTAGAGATTACAATGGGTAAGAGAGAGGTTACACCGCTGCATAGAGGGAGGAAGAGTTGGTGATGAAGGCGGTGAAGTTGTTGGTGAAGATCGCGGTGATGATGATGGCCCCCGGCAGTGTTCCGGCGCCACCGGAAGCAAGGGGGAGAGGGCCCCCTTCTTATTCTTCTTCCTTGACCTCCTCCCTAGATGGGAGAAGGGTTTCCCCTCTGGTCCTTGGATCCCATGGCTTGGGAGGGGCGAGAGCCCCTCCGAGATTGGATCTATCTCTCTGTTTCTGCGTTCTCAGATTCTACCCCTTCACCGTTTCTTAAATATCCGGAGATCCGTAACTCCGATTGGAGTGAATCTTTCGCCCAGATCTTTCTCATAAAATTAGCTTTCTTGCGCCAAAAGAAGAGCGTCAACTGCTTTACGGGTGGCCCACGAGATTCCAGGCCGCGCCTAGGGGGAGGGCGCGCCCTCGTGTCTCGTGGCCACCTCGGACACCGTTTCGCGTTGATTTCACTTCCCAAAAATCATAAATATTCCAAAAAAAATCTCCATCCATTTTTATCCCGTTTGGACTCCGTTTGATATTGCGTTTCTGCAAAACAAAAAACATGCAACAGACAAGAACTGGCACTGGGCACTGGATCAATATGTTAGTCCCAAAATAGTATAAAAAGTTGCCAAAAGTATATGAAAATTGAAGAATATTGGCATGAAACAATCAAAAATTATAGATATGACGGAGACGTATCAGCATCCCCAAGCTTAATTCCTACTCGTCCTCGAGTAGGTAAATGATAAAAAAGATAATTTTTGATGTGGAATGCTACCTAACATAATCTTGATCATATGTCTAATCATGGCATGAATATTAAGACATGAGTGATTCAAAGCAATAGTTTATCATTTGACATAAAAACAATAATACTTCGAGCGTACCAATAAAGCATTCATGTCTTTTCAAAACAACATGGCCAAAGAAAGTTATCCCTACAAAATCATATAGTCTGGCTGTTGCTCTATCTACATCACACAAAGTATTTAATCATGCGCAACCCCGATGACAAGCCAAGCAATTGTTTCATACTTTAATAATCTCAAACTTTTTCAACTTTCACGCAATACATGAGCGTGAGCCATGGACATAGCACTATAGGTGGAATAGAATATGATGGTGGGGGTTATGTGGAGAAGACAAAAAAGGAGAAAGTCTCACATCGACTAGGCGTATCAACGGGCTATGGAGATGCCCATCAATAGATATCAATGTGAGCGAGTAGGGATTGCCATGCAATGGATGCACTAGAGCTATAAGTGTATGAAAGCTCAAACTAAAAACTAAGTGGGTGTGCATCCAACTTGCTTGCTCATGAAGACCTCGGGCATTTGAGGAAGTCCATCATCGGAATATACAAGCCAAGTTCTTTAATGAAAATTCCCACTAGTATATGAAAGTGAAAGCATAGGAGACTCTCTCTATGAAGAACATGGTGCTACTTTGAAGCACAAGTGTGGTAAAAGGATAGTAACATTGCCCCTTCTCTCTTTTTCTCTCATTTTTTCTTCTTTTATTTTTCATTTTTTATATATTTTTTTGTTTTTGGTTGGCTTCTTTGGCCTCTTTTTTTATTTGGGCTTCTTTGGCCTCTTTTATTTTTCATAAAGTCCGGAGTCTCATCCCGACTTGTGGGGGAATCATAGTCTCCATCATCCTTCCTCACTTGGGCAATGCTCTAATAATGATGATCATCACACTTTTATTTACTTTAACTCAATATCTAGAACAAAGATATGACTCTATATGAATGCTTCCAGCGGTGTACCGGGATGTGCAATGATCTAGCATAGCAATGACATCAAAAAACGGACAAGCCATGAAAACATCATGCTAGCTATCTTACGATCATGCAAAGCAATATGACAATGAATGCTCAAGTCATGTATATGATGATGATGGAAGTTGCATGGCAATATATCTCGGAATGGCTATGGAAATGCCATGATAGGTAGGTATGGTGGCTGTTTTGAGGAAGATATAAGGAGGCTTATGTGTGACAGAGCGTATCATATCACGGGGTGTGGATGCACCGGCGAAGTTTTCACCAACTCTCGAGGTGAGAAAGGGCAATGCACGGTACCGAAGAGGCTTGCAATGATGAAAGGGTGAGAGTGCGTATAATCCATGGACTCAACATTAGTCATAAAGAACTCATATACTTATTGCAAAAATCTACAAGCCATTGAGAACAAAGTACTACGCGCATGCTCCTAGGGGGCTAGATTGGTAGGAAAAGACCATCGCTCGTCCCCGACCGCCACTCATAAGGAAGACAATCAATAAATAAAATTGTGCTCCAACTTCATACAAAGCGGTTCAACATACGTCCATGCTACGGGAATCACAAACCTCAACACAAGTGTCTCTACAATCCACAACCACCCACTAGTATGACTCTAATATCACCACCTTTATATCGCAAAACTATTGCAAGGAATCAAACATATCATATTCAGCGATCTACAAGTTTATGTAGGATTTTATGACTAACCATGTGAATGACCAATTCCTGTCATCTCTCTAAAAAGATATAAATAAAGAAAGAGAGTTTAATTCTTCCTACAAAAGATATTCCCACGCTCTAACAAATATAAGTGAAGCAAAAGAGCATTCTACAAATGGCGGTTTTCTAAGTGAAGAGAAACGGGCAATCCAAACTTCAAATGATATAAGTGAAGCACACGAAGCATTCTATAAAGCCACACTCCAAAGATATAAGTGAAGTGCAAAGAGCATTCTATAAATCAACCAAGGACTATCTCATACCAGCATGGTGCATAAAAGAAAAATGAAAACTAAATGCAAAAGACGCTCCAAGACTTGCACATAATGCATGGACGAAACAAATTCGAAAACATACCGATACTTGTTGAAGAAAGAGGGGATGCCTTCCGGGGCATCCCCAAGCTTAGAAGCTTGAGTCTCCTTGAATATTTACTTGGGGTGCCTCGGGCATCCCCAAGCTTGAGATCTTGCCTCTCTTCCTTTTCCTCATATCGAGACATCCTCGATTAGACACTACATCCACACAAAACTTCAACAGAAAACTCGGTAAGATCCGTTAGGAAATCACCACTCTAAGTACTGTTGCAAACCAATTCATATTTTGTTTTTGCATTGTATCTACTGAAATATAACTTTTCCATGGCTTAATACACTAATATAAATTGATAGATTCATCAAAACAAGCAAACTATGCATCAAAAACAGAATCTGTCAAAAACAGAACAGTCTGTAGCAATCTGAACATCCACCATACTTCGGGTACCCCGAAAATTCTACCGAAATTAGGAAAAATAAACAAGTTGTACAGCAAGACAGTGCAAAAGGAATCAGAACCATTTGACGTTCCAGTTAAAAATTTAAAATCACGCACTACAGCCAAAGTTTCTGTCCAGCACCGTACAAACCAACAAGCATTGTAAACATCCTAAAGGCAAACCTTAGCACATTATTTTTATAACACAATGGAATTATACAAGGGGATAATTATTTTTGATGAAAAGTTTCTGTAATCAAGATTCACAAATTTTCCGTGAGCATGAACAAAGTCAAAGGCTAGCTCCCACTTCAACAATGCCTGTCTCTCTCACTTTCACTTTCCCTTTTGAAAAGTTTTTGGGTTCCCCTCTTTATTTTTTTGTTTTTAAACTATATGAAAGCACTCAACAGAAATAAAGTACTCTCTAAAGCTTCCGGGTTGTCTCCCTGGCAGCGCTTTCTTTAAAGCCATTAAGCTAGGCATTTAGTGCTCAAGTAATGAATCCACCCGGATCCCAAGGTATATCAAAGCCAATTTTAATTAACAATGATTTGTAATTTAGTAGTGAGCACAAAGTAACATATATCAAGCAAGTCTAACTCTCTTCCTATGCATCGGCATGTCATAAAAGAACAACTCATGCACACATAGTAAAGGCCAATGCATAGTATAAACAGTTTCTTGCAAATTTGTCGTATTGGAAACATAGAGAGGTGGAGATAAAGTTCCTCTCTCATAATAATTGCAAGTAGGCGCAGCAAGCACATTCATATCACATTCATCAAAATTATCATGTGCAACGGTAAAAGGCAACCCATCAATATAATCCTTAATAAGCACAAACTTCTCCGATATAGTGTAGTAGGGAGAATTCAAAAAGATAATAGAACTATCATGCATGGGTGTAATAGCAACAATTTCATGTTTAACATAAGGAACTATAGCAAGTTCATCTCCATAAGCATAATTCATATTGGCATCTTGGCCACAAGCATAGCAAGCATCATCAAAAAGGGATATTTCAAACAAATTCAAGGGATCATAGCAATCATCCTTCGGGAAGCATGAAGGGGAATTAAATAATGTATGAGTTGGAGGGTTACTCTCATTAGAAGGTGGGCACGGGTAGCTAATACGCTCTTCCTCCTTTTGTTCTTCGCTCTCCTCATCATCTTTTTCATCCAATGAGCTCACTGTTTCATCAATTTCTTCTTGCATAGCTTCCTGCAAAATATTAGTCTCTTCTTGGACAACGTTGAGTTTCTTCATAAAAGCATTAATATAGTAATTGTATTCATAATTTTCATAGCAATATCCAAGTATAGCAAGATTTTCCGGCTATAACCATCATCATCAAAAGCTTCATACTTTTCAAACAAAGCTTCAATATCATAGGCAGCCTTAAAAGCAACAAATTCTTCTATTTGTTCCACATCATAGTAATCATATATACCATTAGCATAAGAAGCTAAGGTTTCATTATCGTTAAATTTGCATGAAAAGGGAAGGTGTGGAGCCTCCATCCTAGAGCAACAAGTAATATCATATCTCAAGCATAGATTCCAGGCGTACCAACGCAACATAATAAATTGATCCCATAATAGTTTCCCTTTTTGCGTCGAGCGATAATCCCTAAAGTATTCACGTTGATCCAACGTGTCTCCCATTATAAAGTTGAATGGGGTTTTCTCAGGATTATCAAAGTAGTAATATCTCTCACATAATGAGAATCGGGGGTTTTAGGAGTTACCCCATCTACATGAGTAGCAAGTACCTCTAATTTTTTTGGTATTTTGTGTTCCATATCCATAACTAAAGATAGAGAACAACTAAGAACAGCAAATAAAAATTACTTAGTGATAAAGCAAACAAGCACACACGAGAATATTCACCCCACACTATGACTCCCCGGCAATGGCGCCAGAAAAAGGTCTTGATAACCCGCAAGTATACGGGATAGTTGTAGCCTCTTTCGATAAGTAAGAGTGTCGAACCCAATGAGGAGCTAAAGGTAGAACAAATACTCTCTCAAGTCCTATCGGCCACTGATACGACTTTACGCACGCTTGACGTTCGCTTTACCTAGAACAAGTATGAAACTAGAAGTACGTTGTAGGTGTGATAGGATAGGTTTGCAAGATAATAAAGAGCACGTAAATAAAAATTAGGGGCTGTTTAGATAAAGATGCAATAAAGTAAGTATTAGTAGAGAGCTTTTTGTTACGAGAAAGTTATTTATCCAAGGCAATCGATAACTAGACCGGTAATCACTATTGCAATTCTATTTGAGGGAGAGGCATAAGCTAACATACTTTCTCTACTTGGATCATATGCACTTAGGATTGGAACTCTAGCAAGCATCTGCAACTAATAAAGATTCATTAAGGTAAAACCCAACCATAGCATTAAAGTATCAAGTCCCCTTTTATCCCATACGCAACAATCCCCTTACTCGGGTTTGTGTTTCAGTCACTCACGCAACCCACTATAAGCGAATCATGAACGCATTGCAACACCCTACAGCGGGAATCCCTCATGGTTGCGTGGCACGGAGGGCACCATAGGACAGCACCAATAATAAACCATGCAACTCAAACCAATCACGATCATCAATTAACCCATAGGACAAAACGGATCTACTCAAACATCATAAGATAGCCATACATCATTGGGAAATAATATATAGCGTTGAGCACCATGTTTAAGTAGAGATTACAACGGGTAAGAGAGAGGTTACACCGCTGCATAGAGGGAGGAAGAGTTGGTGATGAAGGCGGTGAAGTTGTTGGTGAAGATCGCGGTGATGATGATGGCCCTCGGTAGCGTTCCGGCGCCACCGGAAGCAAGAGGGAGAGGGCCCCCCTTCTTCTTCTTCTTCCTTGACCTCCTCCCTAGATGGGAGAAGGGTTTCCTCTCTGGTCCTTGGCTCCCATGGCTTGGGAGGGGCAAGAGCCCCTCCGAGATTGGATCTATCTCTCTGTTTCTGCGTTCTCAGATTCTACCCCTTCACCGTTTCTTAAATATCCGGAGATCCGTAACTCCGATTGGGGTGAATCTTTCGCCCAGATCTTTCTCATTAAATTAGCTTTCTTGCGCCAAAAGAAGAGCGTCAACCGCCTTACGGGTGGCCCACGAGAGCCCAGGCCGCGCCCAGGAGGGGAGGGCGCGCCCCCGTGTCTCGTGGCCACCCCGGACACCGTTTCGCGTTGATTTAACTTCCCAAAAATCATAAATATTCCAAAAAAATCTCCGTCCGTTTTTCTCCCGTTTGGACTCCGTTTGATATTGGGTTTCTGCGAAACAAAAAACATGCAACAGACAGGAACTGGCACTGGGCACTGGATCAATATGTTAGTTCCAAAAATAGTATAAAAAGTTGCCAAAAATATATGAAACTTGAAGAATATTGGCATGAAACAATCAAAAATTATAGATACGATGGAGACGTATCAGGTCCCACCGAGTTTGTCTGACCAACTCTCTGGTTATCCTATTACCAAAATCTGTCCCACCGAGTTTGTGTAATCGGTCTCACCGAGATTACGTTATGCCCTAACCCTAATAGAATCGGTTCCACCGAGTTGACATATCGGTCCCACCGAAACGCCTAATGGTCACATTATGAACTGAATCGGTCTGACCGAGTTTTCTGATTCGGTCCCACCGAGTTTGGTAATTGTGTGTAACCGTTAGATTTTGTGTCGATGCTATATATACCCCTCCACCCTTCCTTCATTAGCAAGGAGAGCCATCAGAACGTGCCTACACTTCAGCATTCATTTTCTGAGAGGGAACCACCTACTCATGTGTTGAGACCAAGATATTCCATTCCAACCATATGGATCTTGATCTCTAGCCTTCCCCAAGTTGCTTTCCACTCAAATCATCTTTCCAGCAAACCCAAATCAGTGAGAGAGAGTTGGGTGTTGGGGAGACTATCATTTGAAGCACAAGAGCAAGGAGTTCATCATCAACACACCACCTATTACCTTTTTGGAGAGTGGTGTCTCCTAGATTGGTTAGGTGTCACTTGGGAGCCTCCGACAAAATTGTGGAGTTGTACCAAGGAGTTTGTACGGGCAAGGAGATCGCCTACTTCATGAAGATCTACCCTAGTGAGGCAAGTCCTTCGTTGGCGATGACCATGGTGGGCTATACAAGGTTGCTTCTTTGTGGACCCTTGTCGGGGGAAACTGATCCACGAACACCTATGGGGCCGGCGGACCGAGCCCCTTTCGGTTCGGCGGGGGGCGGAGATCACACGAAGAGCAGATCGAGGCGAAGCACACGAGCAGTTTACCCAGCTTCGGAGCTCTCCAAAGAGATAACACTCCTACTGTTGCTTGTTTGATTATCTTGTGTTCTTGCTCCAGAGAGAGCGAGCGTAGTGTTCTTCTGGGCTCCGAACCAGTCGAACCTCCGGACCCCTCGAATGTCTCGAACCCCCTCTATGTTGCGCATGGGCCTCCTTTTATACGCTAAAGGGGTCACCGACAGGTGGCAATGCAGAGAAGGGTACAAATGTAAAAAGCGAGGTGGTTGGTACAGTCACTCGTACAATGCACCCTACCTAACCCTGACGGCAGGGGACAAGGGCATTAAATGCCCGTCTGAGTCACCCAAATAGTGGACAAAAGGACCGTTAGGGGCACCACCGTTCGCCATGATGGCGATCTTGTCAGCTTCGCATGCCACTGCGCACCGCTGGCTGCACAGCCTCCCGCCACGCGCGCCTGGAGAGACCCCCAGAGCGACACGTTGGTGGATGCGCTGGAGCGTGGGCACAGAGTGGCCGCCTCCCGCGGCAAGCGCCTTGCCGCTGCTGTTATCTTGTCGGGTCCGGAAGCTTGTCGCTCACCGGGCCTCGAGGTACCTTGGTTGGTCTTCCCGGTAATCTCCTCTTGTCGGGGCCTTGTTGCCTTGCCGGAGCGCGTGGCGCGTCGCGGCAAGTTCCTTGGAGTGCCTTGGTTGGCCTTCCCGGCAAGCTCCTCTTGCCGGGGCCTTGTCTCCTGAGCTTAAATACTTTGTTCTTGAATGGCTCCAAGGGAACCACGGAGGATCTTGGCGTTCGCCCGGCAAGCCTTGCCGCGGGGTGCTGCAACTGCCCGTGCACAAGTTCGGGGTACTAGGGTACCCCTATTCTAGTACACCGACAACCCTTCATGGGTGGATCCCTTCGTGGACTCGCACAACCATTACCCTTCGTGGGTCGAAGTCTCCATCAACGTGGATGTACGATAGCACCACCTATCGGAACCATGCCAAAAATCTCCATGTCTACATTGCGTTTTCTCCCTCCAAACTCCTCCCTTTACCTTCATATGCAAATGTTTTAAATTCCACTTCTATACTCTTAGACTTGTATGTGTAGGTTGATTGCTTGACTTGTGCTAAGTTGCTAAAATCTGCCAAGACTTAAAATTGGGAAAGGCTAGATTTTTATTTGGTCAAGTAGTCTAATCACCCCCCTCTATACATACTTTCGATCCTACAATTGGTATCAGCGCTTTGGTCTCCATTTGCCTTGATTTCCATATCTTTTGGTGATCATAGCCTTGGTTTCACAACCTAGAAGAGTATGGCGTCTAGCAACGGAAATTTCCACCGTAGAGGTCCTTACTTTGATGGTACTAATTTTGCTAGTTGGAAGCATAAGATGAAAATGCATATTCTTGGACATAACCCAGCCATATGGGCTATTGTGTGTGTTGGCTTGCAAGGTGAATTCTTTGATGGGAGAGAACCAAACCATGAGGCTAGCGCGGAAGAGTTGAAGATGCTGCAATACAATGCTCAAGATTGTGATATCCTCTTCAACGGATTGTGCCCCGAAGGATTCAACGAAATCAACCGTCTTGAGAATGCAAAGGAAATTTGGGATACTTTGATTGATATGCACGAAGGTACCAACTCCATCAAGGAATCCAAATTGGATGTGCTTGAAAGTCAACTTGACAAGTTCAAAATGAAGGATGGTGAAGGTGTCGCTGAAATGTACTCTAGGCTTGCTCTCATCACAAATGAGATTGCCGGCTTAGGAAGTGACGAGATGACCGATGGATTCATCATCAAGAAGATCCTAAGTGCCTTGGATGGAAAATATGATACCGTGTGCACATTGATCCAAATGATGCCCAACTACAAAGATCTCAAACCAACGGAAGTCATTGGAAGAATTGTTGCTCATGAGATGTCACTCAAGGATAAGGAAGAGCTTCACAACAAGTCAAGTGGTGCTTACAAAGCCTCATATGATGCTCCTACATCATAAAGTGAGAAACAAGCCTTCAATGAAGAATTGAGCCTGATGGTGAAGAACTTCAACAAGTTCTACAAGAGTAGAAGCAAGGAAAGAAGTTACAAGTCAAGGTCCTATAATGACAAAAGATCTTCAAGTCGTGAATGTAATTGCTATAATTGTGGAAGACCCGGACACTACTCCAATGAGTGTACGGCTCCCTACAAAACAAGAGAAGATTCACCCAAAAGGAGAAGTAGAAGAGAAGAATCACCACCAAGAGAGAGACGGAGTAGAGATGACCGTTATGAACAAAGAACATCACGGAGAAGCAAGGATTCAGGAAGGAAGGACAGATCATCAAGGAGCTACACAAAACGAAGACATCAAGCTCATGTTGGTGAATGGATATCCGGCTCCAACTCCGACAATCACTCCGAGTGAAGTTATCACTCCGACTCCGAATATACTCAAGATGAAGGTGTTGCCGGTCTAGCACTTGTGTCAACCAACTCCTACAACATATTTGACTCACCACATGAAGGAATTGGAAGATGCTTCATGGCTAAAGGTCCAAAGGTATCACACCTCGAGTATGTTGATTTCAATAGTGATGAAAATGATTTGTTAGGTGATGATGATCTACTTGTTGACAACTCTAGTGATGAAAACTATGATGAACTTGCTATTAATCATGCTAATAAAGATAAAACAAAGTATGATGATAAGAAGGAGATTGAGCGTCTAACTAAAGAACTAAACACTCTTAAGTTACACTACAAAAAAAAGACACATCAGTGACATTTAGGGCCGAACGACATTTTTTTGTCATACTTATGACACTTCTATGACGATAATTGTGACAAACCCGATATCATCATAGATGTGGTGGGGTCCTACTTCTATGACAAAAAGTCATGATAGAAAATGGGCTTTTCGTCCTGGGAGGGCCGGAGACGCAGCTGCATGACATTCTTTGGGCCGTCCATGATGGAAAAAACCGTGGTAGAAGCGAGGGCGAGGAAAATATCATGGAGTTCCCGATTACGGTGGGTTGTCGGGGGCCAAGCGATGCGCGTTTCTCTTGTACGTACGCGCGTGTGTGCGATGCATTGGGCTCTAATTGAACCCGAGCGAGGCGTTGGGCTCTAACTGAACCCGAGCGATTGCACTGTAGGCTATGCGTTACTGAACCCGAGTGACCGATTGATCCCTTGCTGTTAACTGAACCCGAGTGTGATTCCTTTGCTACTGCTGCTAACTGAAGCCGATCGATGCTACCCATGGATGAACGGTGAGCGTTGTTGAGGGGGTTTGGATGAACAATTCCTGGTGGGGGGTTGGATGAACAAGACCCCGTGGTAGTAGAGGCCATTGCCGTTGGATGAACAGTACCCCGATCGATCGAGCCGGTGGATGAACAGGACCCCGTGGAGGGATGGATGAATAGGACCCGTGGAGGGCTAGTTGAACAGTAGCCGGTGGAGGGCTGGATGAATAGTAGCCCGTGGATGGGTGGTTAAACAGGACCCCGTGGAGAGGGCTGGTTGAACAGTAGCCGGTGGAGGAGCACGCGGTGGAGGCTGGGTGAACAGGAGCCCGTGGATGAACAGTCGCAAGTGGAGGCTGGAGGAGGTCGACGGTGGATGAACAGTACCCCCGTGGAGGCTGGAGGAGGTCGACGGTGGAGATGAACAGTATCCCGTGGAGTCCCGTTTTGCGGTACGCCACACCCTTCCCGATGAACAGGACCCCTGTTTCGACTGTAGCGCTCCAACACAAGTCCGTTTCCTCCGTTTTGCGGTACGCCACACCCCTCCCGATCAACAGGACCCCGTTTCCACCATAGGAGTTCCGTTTCCTCCGTTTTGCGGTATGCCAGACCCCTCCCGATGAACAAGATCCCATTTCGACCGTGGCCGGTCGAACACAAGGTTGTTTCCTCCGTTCTACGGTATGCTAGGCCTCCTTTCCATTGCCTATTCCGTCTAAGCCGGTTGGCTCCCGATGAACACGACGATGACGCAGTTTCTCCGTACCAACCCAGCCATATACACGAGCCCTGGCCGTACGTATGCGTGAGTAGGCATTCGAGACCCCACCCGTATGTACGTACGTGGCTGTATTTACTTTCTTGCAACATGGCCGCTGTACGTACGTGTACATGCTATGTGCGCTCCTCTACTACGACACGTGCGCGCCTCTACTACGACACATGCCCTTCCTTACATAGCCACGGTTCATCGCTACAGCCTACAGACAGACCGATCGTATGTACGTACACGTTCGCGACCAGAATGACAACGCTACGTACGCTTCGACCAGGTGGGTCCCGACTATCAGGCACTTCCTTGCGTGTGAAGATGTAGCTGGTGGGTCCCAGCAGTCAGGGGGGCGAATCATTTTTTTGCCCATAATATGGATGCACTTCCTTGCGTGCGAAGATGTAGCTGGTGGGTCCTAGCAGTCAGGGGAAGAAAACATTATTTTTTAGGGTAAAAAGGATGCAGTTGCATGCATGCGTCCATGGGCGTTGTGCGGCCCCATTATCAGCCTCTCACGTACAGTCATCTTCCAATGACTCTTAGTTGTTGACCATGTTGACCACACCGTGCCGAGTGCACCAAGGCCGGTGGACAACGGAGAGGCCCCAGACTAGAACGACATGGACATGGGGAAAACGCGGCAGTGGAGTCGTAGATGGAGAGTAGTGGGAAACTTGACTAGGTTGGGTGTGCGGGAGCACTGCCGCCCATGTAAGACAGGAGCAAGAACAGAGGTTGAAGAAGGAGCACGGCTGTTGGATTAACATCCAACGGTCCAGCTGCTAGAATCATTTGTTGATTAAGTTGACAAAGCCCTGCATACACGTCTGCTTAGTAGGCCCACAAGTCAGCCACCAAATCTACCGGGTCCCAATGGTCATCGGGAGGAATGGTTTTTTTGCATAACAAGGAGGCACTTCCTTCCGTGCGAAGATACAGCCAGTGGGTCCCAGCTGTCAGGGGGAGGAAACAACTTAATAAGGAAGAACTTTCCTTTCGTGCGACCATGGACCTCGTTGGTCCCAGCCATCAGGCTCTCCAAGTACAGTCCTCTTTCCATGACTTGTTTGTTGACCACTCCGCGTCGAGCACAGCAAGGCCCCAGACTAGAATGACCCGGAGATGGGGAACACGCGGCAGTGGAGTCACAGACGAAGAGGAGTGGGAAACTTGACTGGTTCGGGTGTGGGGTGGGCCTACACTCAGCAAAGAATAACAGGAGGTGCGGAGTGGAGGAATGGCCTGGCCGTCGATGGGGCAGCGTTTCGCAGAGGCACGCAAAAGAATGCCGTTGGACGCTGGAGGCTAGAGCAGGCAGTCCCGGCAGCGCTAGAGGAAGAAGACGAGAGATTGAAGAAGAATGCCGGCCGTTGGATGTAAATCCAATGCCTTGTTAGGCTTCGACCTGCTAGCCCACATGCCAGCCAGTCCATTTGTTTTTTAGTCCATTTGGTGGGCTGGGTGAAACAATGATGTAGCATCTGTGCAGCTCGTTTATATAAAGCCCATTTGCATTTTTCTCGAAATCCGCGGACTTGCTGGGCTGGGTGAAAATATCATGTTGGGCTGGACGGAGAAATGTTATAAAAACATAAACACATTATTGCACGTCTATTACTTCATTGGTCAGTAAAATCTTTGCAAGCTTATGTACGCAATCACTAGGAGTTAACTTTCCAAGTTATATATAAACAATTATTATTATTATTTTGTAATAACTTTCAACTTATGAAATAAAATATCATTTTAATTTGATGAGTTAATAGGACGTGGGGTATTATTATTTTTTAGGCTAGACGTGGGACAGTTGAGTTGGTTCTATGGAAAAGTACTGGGAGAAAACTCAATTTACATCGAAAATATAAGTGGGAGAAAATTCAGATATTGGATTAATGAAAACGAAAAATAAAGGAAGTGGGAAGGTCTATGAAATGGTTGGACGAATGACAGGTTTAACGGAACCTTATGTTGTTTCTGTTATATATATATGTGTGTGTGTAATAAAATAAGATATAAATATAGGTTCTGTTTTGCATTCTTATAGAAAACATAGGTATAGTTTTGCATTCTTATAGAAAAATATAACTGAGCTATGCGTCGTCTTGAAAAAACAAACATAATTTGGGCTGCTAATGTTATAGACAAGCTAGGTTGGGAGGCCCAGAGGCCGCTTGATACCTGCTGGATCCAAAAAGTGTTGAAACATGTTGTGGGCTGCCCATGTTAAACAACAAAACCTAGGCCATGGACCTGGTGGGCTGGGGACTGTCAGCCTCTCGATGAACAGTTGTCTCCCGATTCCTCTTGTTTTGCTGACCATGTTTGGAACGATAGACGGTTGCGCCGCGGCGAGAGCACCAAGGCGGAGGACGACATCGAGACCTCGGACCGAACGAACTGGAGTGGGGGAAGATGCTGGCAGAGGGGAGTACAAGGATTGACTTGTTCGGGTGCAGGGTGGGCCGGTGGAGCTGCTGCCGCCGGACAATGTGTGGGAGTAGAGGGATGGCCAGCCATTGTATAGGAAGAGGATGAAAGATTGAACAAAATAAAGAACTACAAATGGATAGGTGGTTGGTCCCATATGTCTGTGTACGAGACCTGCTGGGTCCACCTGAGAAGGGGAATATGTTGGCAGGAAGGAGATTCAACGCACGGAAGTCGAGTGAACTAGTTTTTTTAAATGCACAAGTGAACTAGTTACATACATAAGCAAATAGCCACTAAAAGAAGCAAACATGTTAATGCATTCTTAAAAGAAATATTTCAGACAAAACAGATAATTACGATACATAGGCTAATGCATGAAACACTCGGATGATAAAGGTGCTTATAAACAAATAAAGTACAACATCTAGACCTTCCTGGCACGCTTGATCATGACGCTGTGGCTGTCCGTGTACTCGTCGGTTACGGGAAGCAGACACGCCCTCATGTCCAAGATCCGCCTATACATGTCATAGCATGCGTACGCGTCCTTGGCCGCGTAGGTTATGTAGGCTAGATTTAGAGGTACCTCCCACGTGTTCAGGTCCTTGGTATCGTTGTATTCTTTCATGTTGGCGTATCAGGGGTCGGTAATGGTGTCGACAAGGTCAACCATGGAGTTCTTCTCCTGCCCGTTGCCGATGATCTTGTATTGCTTCTCGATGTTGACAAGCTTATTGCACCAGATGGCCGAATCGTCGCGTTCTTCCTTCTCTCCACCATAGCGAAGGTGCAGTCGGCACTGCCGATGAAACAGGCGAATGCTCTAGAACCTCTGATGGACCTACATCAGTGGTAGATGAGAAACTCGTCCCGCACACATACCTGGGCGACGGCGATCCGCTGGTCCCTGCCAGGAGACGAATGGATGGGCACAAGGTCTAAGTCCTGCGACCTTGTGCTTTCTCATCCTGTAGGTACTGCTTGAACTCGACGAGGCAGAGCTTCACCGAGTCCGGATCATTGGTGTACATCACATTCAACTTGGTGCAGCCATAGTACTGAACGGTGAACTCAAAGGGGAACTCCTTGCTGAAGTCCATATCCAGCAGGCTCACCTCTCAGATCGCCATTGGAGTCTCTTCAAGTCAATGAGTGGGTAGGCGATGACAGCAGTTCATTTTTCAGCTCTTGGGGAACTGGATTCAACATTAACTGAGTGTGTACAAGCGACAACAGTTACTACCCATCCCTCCTCTGCTTCACGCCCGGCAAAAGATGCACCCTCCGCGCATTCAAACACGTCCATTAAGAAACCTACTCCGGCCACACGTCGGTTCATGAGGGGTCTGTATTGGTACGGTAATAACAAGAGTTAGTGGTCACTTTACTTAAATTTAATTAGCTTTAATAGAAATTTATACTTAAAACAAGCAATGCATTGGCTCGTTCTATCAGTGCCATAGGATCAACATGCACAACAATTAGAATTATTATTCTCGGGATGCACACGATCAGCACATTTGTCGGTGGAAACGACACCTATGGGGTCACTGGGATCCCTTCTACAGTTGGCGGGCATGAGGTTGTGCAAAGAGCAGGTCTGACAAGAGGCACACGGATTGTTTACCCAGGTTTGGGCCGCGAAGATGCGTAATACCCTAGTCCTGCTTTGGTGGATGTATTTGAGTGTTCTTGTGTTCTTGAGTTAGCTACGGTTGCAACTTGCCCAAAAGAGCCGAATCCCTCTCCTGGTCGCCTCGGGCCTCCTTTTATAGGAAAAGGGGTTTCCATAGTGGCACACAGGAGGTGGAAAGGTCTACAATCGTTAATCCTATCCTCTGGGACCATTGGACAAATGCATTTAATGCGCTGCTGACGTCCCCCCCTTGCTTTATCGGGGACACCAAGGAAGCACGTCCCAGCTGTCGCCGCCTCGCCTGGCCTTGACACGCGTCCGAGCTGATGAGGCATCACGGCGCCATGTTGGCTGGCTGCTGGGCTGGCGCGGTGGTGGAGCCTCCATGAAGGTCGCATGCCACCAGGCAGGTGCTTGCTGAGTCGGTGTAGAGGCCGCCCATCGCCACACAGGTGCCTACCCAACTGGTTGAGCTAGCAGCTGCTTGGGGACGATGATGGAGTCTTGGCTGGCGCGGGCCTGGCAGTGGCCCTGCTGATGCCCTCTGCACGGGTCTTGCCATGGGCCTGGCAAGGGTCTTTTCGTGGCATTACAGTCGTCCCCGGCAAGGGTCCTGCCGGGGGTCTTGTGGATTTCCTTGGCCAGGATCCCACCAAGGGCCGCTGTCTTCTGGTCCTCATCAGATCTCACATGTTTATGATCTTGACGAAGATCTACATGCCACCACAAAGGCGCCTCCCGAGCTTGGTTCCAACGCAGTTGGTTGGGTTGGAGCCTGTGGGCTCAAGGGTGGCTTGCTCCGCTGGCATCGGGCAAGTTGCCCCGGCAAGGCTCTTGCCGGGGTTGCGGAGGCTGCCTCGGAAAGGAGCTTGCCGAGGGAGTCCACTCGCCCTCTTGCTCTCTTGTGTTTCTGGTCTTGGCGTTGCCTTGGTTGTCTTGCGCTTCGGCTTCTCTCCGGCTTCCCTCCTCCGCCCTGCTAAGTGTGGCTGTGGCACGTGGCTCTGACTGCCCGTGCACAAGTAAAGGGGTCAAAAGGAGAGCCCCTACTTTTGTACACCGACGGGAGCCCCCGGGTCTAGGCCACACATAAGTGCGACGCATTGTTGGGCCAGGCCCAGAACGGTGCGCGGGCAGGTGGGGGGGACTTTTACCGTAGTAACTGTTTCGTCCACTGCGCTTCCCCACGACCCGTGTTGAACGCGCGACATGGAGGGTCGTGTGTGATGTGGGGGTCATGCGTGGGGCGGTTCCCACACGCATGCGTCACGTCGCAGTTAATGGGAAAAGAGGCAGCTCGCGCCTTCCCTGTAAAAAGGAATAACCGCGGGTGGTGCTCATTTACCCCTGCGTCTTCTTCAATCTTGGAACCGCCATCCCTTTCTCCTTCCTTCCCAAGCTTTCGCCTTTGCTCGGCGCCGCTGCGTCTTCGCTGTCCTCCGTCCCTTGCCTCTCGCAGCCGCCATGGCCCCCAAATCCACCAGGGGCAAGGGAGTGGCTAAGGACGCTGGGGCGTCGGAGCCGCCAGATCCCCGCCAATTGCGCCGTGGCCGGCCTGAATCGGTACCCGTTCTTTGTCGACTACTTTTCTTGCGGCCTTTGCCCCCTTTCTCCGATTTCTTCAACGATATCATGCACACATTTGGCTTCCACCTCCTGGATTTTACTCCAAACGCCATGGCATGCATGGCTCTGTTCGCCCATCTCTGTGAGGGCTTCGCCGGAGTTCTTCCCAACAAGGCGCTCTTCCGCCATTATTTTTACCCTCGAATCCAGAAGGGAGGCACTATTTCTGGTTGCGTCACCTCGATCCCAAGGTCCAAAGGGACGTACCCGGAGGGCGCCCAGAAGGAGAGGTGGGAAGAATGACGGGGCCGATGGTGCTGGATTGAGGAGGACGACCCACAGGAGTTCTGCCGGGCCCACCAGGCGCTGCCGGTTCACAAGAACGACTAAGGCGACATCGACGCCCAGGATGATAAGCTCAAGATCGCCACCACCAGGATCCATCGCCTCACCGTTGCGGGGCTTACCCTGGAGATGATTGGGGCGGATTTACTCCGCCGCCGAATCGCTCCTCTACACAACAAGGGGAGACCGGCCTGGCTCTTCCAGAACGCGGCTGACATCATGAGGCTTCGCCCTGGCCTCAAGCACAACTTCATGGTGATGGGGCACACTCAGTTCTGCCAGCGGATCTTTCAACTTGATCTGAACCGCGACGGCTGGGCCGAGAGGTACGACAAGGCTGCGAAGGCCGACAAGGTCGTCAAGAGGCCCTTGTTTGGGTTGCCGGCGGGGGTGGTCCCGCTGAGCAAGAACTCGCGCTAGACCGACATCATCGCCATGATGCCGAACTGCAACACGCACGGTCCTGTCCAAAACTGGGCCGCGCCACCGGAGGAGCAGGTGCAGGAGTTCTTTGACGGCTCGGCCGAGGTGTATTTCCGGAACGAGCCGCTGCTCATCCAGGACACCACTCAGGTAGAGCTGGACTATATCGCCGCCAGGGCAGCGGAGGCGGAGCTCGCCAGGCAGGACGGCAGCGCTGGTGGCATGGAGGACGAGGTCGTAGCAGCTGTGGAGGAGAAGGAGCTCGTCTAGTGGGAGGAATCCGCTGGAGAGGACAGCAGCACCGGCACCAGGGCCCCTCTCATTGAATATGCGCCCGACAAGCCGTCGTCGTTGTCGGAGGAGGAGGCCGAGGCCATCGACCCTCCAGCCACGAGGTGAGGGCGAGTCCTGTGGCAGGCCAGCTCCGGCAAGCCGGTTCGGGCTGGCAGGGCCGTGCAACCCCGGCATGCCCAGGAGACATCCGCGCGCCAAACGAGGGCCACGACAGCGAAGAAATTGGTGAAGGCCGCGGTGGGGATGAAGAAAGCATCTGCCTCTTCTCTGTCTAAGCATGCTCAGACTCCACCTTCTTCCCCTCCTCCGGCAGCTGTCAACACGGAGGTCATCTTTGACTTCGGGTCCCTCGGCCCAAGGAGGAAGAGGAAGGCAGCACAGAAGGAGGTGGAGGAGGAGGAGTAAGCTTCTCGTTCCCTCCCCCCCTTTTTGTCATCTCCGTCTCCTCAAACTGTGCCGCTTATCTTGGATTGTTTTCATTTTTGCAGGGATGAGGAGACGCTGGCCTAGAGGGTGAAGAGGGCCAAGTCCTCGGCGGGCGGCCAGCCCCCGGCGGGCATCTCGAGGGCGCCACTTGTGGTGGTGAGTAGCCCGGACAGCAGCCCCCGGAGCAGCTGACGGTGTCAAAACGGGCGGATCTCGGGTAGGGGGTCCCGAACTATGCGTCTAAGGTCGATGGTAACAGGAGATAGGGGACACGATGTTTACCCAGGTTCAAGCCCTCTCTACGGAGGTAATACCCTACTTCCTGCTTGATTGATCTTGATGGATATGAGCATTACAAGAGTTGATCTACCACAAGATCGTAATGGCTAAACCCTAGAAGTCTAGCCTGTATGCCTATGGTAATGAGTATCTATCCTTTCCGGACTAAGTCCTACGGTTTATATAAGCACCGGGAGGATCTAGGGTTACACAAGGTCGGTTACAAAGGAAAGGAATCTACATATTCGGTCGCTAAGCTTGCCTTCCATTCCAGGAAGAGTCCTATCCGGACATGGGTGCAGTGTTCGGTCTTCGCATCTTCACAGCCCATCAGCCCGGCCCATTGCTAACAGGCCGGACGTCCGAGGACCCTGTCGGATTTCGGGTTCCGGCAGACCCTTGAGGTTCGAACACTGGGGTGCGCGCGGAGATTTCGCCCTCTACCTACTTGCTTCTCGCCGACTCGCTAGGATCTAAACTACGAAAGGAACAACACAAGAGACACAGAGTTTATACTGGTTCAGGCCACCATGCGGTGTAATACCCTACTCCTGTGTGTGGCGTGGTGGATTGCCTCTTGGGCTACTGATGAACAATACAAGGAAGAACAGCCTCGCGAGGGTCTGTTCTTGGCTGGGACGATGAACTGCTAGGAGGAGTTCAGTCGCGCTCTCTACTGGTTTTCTGGTGAGAATCCTGGATTCTCAATGCCTCTACCCTGGGGGTGGCTAGTCCTATTTATAGGCAAAGGCCCTGGGCCTCTTCCCAAATATTGAGCGGGAAGGGCGTCAACAATTGGCCATTTTGAAGGGGAACATCGGGTACACTTATCCTGACTAAAGTTGGTCCTCGCCTGTCAAAGGCTCTAGTGGTGACGCCTGTTTGGGCTCCACAATGACGTCCTCCCTGTCGTTGGGCTGGTCTTGGTCTTGTTGCACCGAAATGGATGCCTTTGCCTGATGCTCTCGCTTGCGCTTGCTCCCCTTGCACCAAAGAGGAAAGGAGGACACTGCGCGGGCTGGCGCTCGACTGGCGCCCGACTGGCGCCCTTGGTCGTCATGGCTTGCGTCATGGGCACCTCGCGAGGTACCCCGCCTTGATCTCTCCGCCTCCTCGCGAGCCAGCCTGATGAGGCCGTGCCTGAGGAAGCTCCTTGTCGTCCGCCCCGCGAGGCTTGGCCCCTCGCGAGGGTCTTGAGCTTGTGTTGATGAAGAAGGGCCGTGCTGGGGCCCCTTATGAGCCACGCCGTAGGCCGCAGGCAGGCAAGTCTGGGGACCCCCGTTCCCAGAACGCCGACAGTAGCCCCCGGGCCCAAGGCGCGCCCAGACTTGGCCGAGCAGAGAGGCAAAAGGGCAAGTGTGAAGCGCCACAGGCCCTAACATCCTGCGGCCTTGGGCGCCGCGTGGCGGTTGATTGGACGTGGGCGCCTCAGCAACTACGCGAGTTGCTAAAGGAGCAGCATCTGTCTAGGCTTTGCCTCCTTTGCTTTCTCCGGTTGCTGCTCAGATCCCCTTTCTTGCGCCTCTCCTTCCTGCCTCTGAAATCTTCAGATCTACTCCGTCTGCGCACCCTAGCAAGACATGGCGCCTCGCCAGGCCCCGGCCGGAGCTTGGTATTCGTCCGCCTTGGACTCGCCGAACGTGTCGGAGGCGAGCCTTGCCCGGGTGCGCCAGATGGCGGCGGGGCAGGGCATCGATGGGGCGAAGGTGTTCAAGGCCGGCTCTGCCCTCCCTGAGGGCCAACGGAGCAGCTTCTATCCGCTCTTTGTGAGCGCCATTGTTGCCGGTCTGGTGCCTCCCTTTTCTGAGTTCTTCTTCTCTGTCCTCTGCCATTACAAGCTTCAAGCTCTGCATCTCCACCCCAACTCTGTCCTTCTTCTTGCAATCTTCGCCTACTATTGCAAGGCTCCCGTAGGGGTGAAGCCCTCAGTGGCCTTGTTGCACCACTACTTCTCCCTCCGGACCTCTCGTGGTCCCGTCTCTGCGTGCGCGAGCTTCGTCGCGTACGGTAGCTCCATCGCCATTTCGAACCCCGGGAAGAGGATTGAGGGCTTCAGGAGCAAGTGGGTCTTGGTAGATGCTGGGCGCATCCATCTTCGGCTGACCTTGCCCACGGGGCACCCCACGAGCTCCGACGACTAGTTTCGAGTGGAGCTTGTGGACCCCCGCGCGAGGCTGGTGTTGGAGAAGATGGACGCGGATCTGAGGCCGGCCAGCATGGCGGCGGCAAATCTGACTGGCGCATCGCTGCTGAGGGAATTCCTGGAGCACCAGCTGGCTCTGCTTCGTCAGTACCCATTTCCGATGTGGAGGCCCCACCCGAGCCCCGCGGTCTTGGTCAGCGAGGATCTGGCTGCGGTTCTCCAGTCTTTGGTCGGGGGCGACGTGTCGAGGTTGGGGGGCGCTCCTACGCCCTTGTTCCTTCGAGAGGACTAGGAGCAGGTAGTGGAGTTCATGCCCGTCTTCAACGGGGACGGGCCCGTGCCCACGGAGGCCCCCGAGGTCTTGGTGGACGTGTCCTCCGGCGACTCCAGCGAAGAGAAGGAAGAAGGGGAGCGGGAAAAAGGGCCTGACTCCGAGGCGACCGACGGAGAGTCGAGGGCTCCCCCTCTTCGGCGCAGGTCCCGCGCTCTCCGTCTCTCCCTGAGTGATGACGACGAGGATGATGACGAGCAGGGCGGCGGGAGCCTACCCCCGATCCCGAAGAAGGACAGGACCGGGCTGATACCTCGCGGATCTGCCCCGGCCCCGAGGCGATCCGCGGACGCGCCTCCTGCTCCCGAGCTCCTTGAGGCTGATCCTTGCAGCTGGCTCTCGAGCTTCAAGTACGGCCGGAGGCTGCTCGAGCTCGCGAGCGACGACCTGTAAGTGCTTGATTTCTGTCTTATTTCTCGTTCTGTTGCTGAGGCTTGACGTTCGTTTCTCCCGGCTAGGCTGGCGCCCACGGCAAAAAAGAAGACGAAGGGAGCTCCTGAGGTTCCATATGTGGCAGCGCCTCTGCCCGTGAAAGAAGGTGACCGCAACGCACAGGCCTCTCCTGCGCGGGCATCCTCGCGAGGCCTGGCTGAGCCGGCTGGGGCGAGCTCAGCCCCCATGGCCCAAGTGACTCCCGAGGTGCCCTTGCCTGATGCCGCCACCACAGCCGTTGGGGCGCAGCAGGCTCCACCTCAGGACACTGTGGTCACGCTGCCGTCTTCTCCTCCTACTCCACCGACTGCTGTTTCCCCGACTCCTCCTACTATTCTGGATCGCACTGCTGCCAAACTGGACCGTCTGCGGCAGGATCTTCTCGGTGTTGACCCTTGTTTAGTGGCCGGGCGCCTGGAGCTGGCTTCTGGCTGGATTCGCTCCGACGCTTTGATTCGGGCGGCGCTGGTCCAGGCCTCGACGGCTTGCGACGAGGAGAAGCAGGCCGTCCTTGGGGCGAAGGCTGCCCGCGCCGCCGCCTTGGGGGAGGTGGCTAATGTCTGAGGTTGCTGCAAGGCGCTGGAGAGTGAGTTACAGGGCTTGCAGGACCAGCTCGCCGAGGAGACCCGCCTTCGCCAAGAGCAGGAGGAAGTCATGAAGGCTCGCGAGGCGGCCGTCAAGGACCGGGACGCCAAACTCAAGAAGCGTCGTGACCGCCTAGGTGCGCTAGAGCAAGAGTTGGAGGCGAGTAAGGTCGAGCTGGACGGCAAGGCACGGGTTCTTGCCGAGGATCGCATGGCCTTCACGGAGATGGAGGAGAAGGCTCGCACTTCGCTGAAGACGCTTTATGAGAGCGGCCTGGAGAGCCTGCTGGCCGGCACCGAGGACGGCCCCGCCAAGCTGCTTCCCTTCTTGGTTCGTGCTCTTGAAGATGTCACCCTTGGCCTTGGCCCTACGGCTGAGTCTGAGGCGTGTGTCTTGTCTTCTGCAGCGCTGACGCGGGTCCTTACCCACATCTATCTTCATGACCCCAACGTCGAGCTCGACAGCCTGCTGGAGCCAGTGAGCGGCGAGCTTGCCGCTGCCGCTGCTGGGGTCGTGAAGGGTCGTGCGGAGGCTCTGCTCGGGAAGTTTCGGGCCTTCAGCACCAAGCCGAAAGCGGGGCGCTGTCGACCCTGCAGCTCCACGAGGCGAACCCGCTCCGCGCAGCTCCACCGCCGGCAAGTGACTCCGTTGTGGCTCCCGTCCTTCTTTTAGTTCCTGCACATGTACCATGCCTCGGGGAGGCGTTAAACTTGCATTTGGTGCTGTGATAATAGTATGGACTGTAATATTTGCTTTTGAATTCCTTGAAATTTGCGCTATTTCCTTCCTACTTGCTTGTGTTCTACGCCGGCAGAGCCCAGCCCCGCGCATACCTCAGCCGCCATTAGCCCCGACCAGAAACCAGGACGGGACCAAGGAGTGAGGGGCTACATGACAAGTTAGGCTCCTGAGTCGCAATGCTCAGGAGTCCCCCTTGGCGCTCGAACAGCAAGTAGGGAGGTGAGATGTGACGGTGACTCCTTAGGGAGGTGAGATGCGGGTGGATCTACCGTTCTACGTCTGCAGAGCCCGGCCCCGTGCATACCTCAACCGCCGTTAGCCTTTCGGAACTAAGGAGTGAGGGGCTACGTGACCAGTTAGGCTCCTGAGTCGCGATTCTCAGGAGTCCCCCTTGACGCTCAAACGGCCTTCGCACCTTGGCTCCACTCGGGGAGGGACGTGCGACGAACCAGGCCCGGGGGGCCTGGCTAGGTGGCGTGTGTCTGGGCGTGACCCAGGCGCAGGCCCCGTGCCCAGCCCCCTCGCGCGGCACTCCCGAGGGGAGGCATTGCGATGAGGTTAGACACTGAGCTCTGCGCTCCTTGAGGTTGATGCGGCCTAGGGTCCACCCTCAGTTGTTTATCACCAGCGCGGAGCATAGCGCTTCCGTATGTGTACGGGCATAGCCGCTCCTCGGCAGTGTCGTCAGCCAGCAGGGAGCATGGTGTTTCCACTGGTGCGTGGGAGGGGGCTCCCCTCCGGGAGGAGCCCCCGGGGCGTGTACAGCCCCGCCCTGACACATGGCTGGCACGATAGGTCCTGACGAGGTGTATCTGGGCACCCGTGAGCCAGCGCGGGACTCACGGGGCCCTACCTCAAGGCGGGTTGCGCCTGGCACTGGGCCTTATCTTGGGGTGTGTTCCTACAAATTTGGCCAGATGCTGATGCTCTACGTCCTCGAGTCCCGGCCCTCGAGATGGTCTCAGGCGTCGCTGGTATGCCAGGTCACGATGCCGTGGACAAGGCCAGAGGGTGAGGGCTGGAGAGCCGGTAGGAGCCCTGAGTCGCGATGCTCAGGTACCCCCCCTTTAACGCGCAAGCTTGGTTAGATGTCGAAACTCTACGTCCTCGGGTCCCGACCCTCGAGCTGGTCTCAGTCGTCGCTGGTATGCCAGGTCACGATGCCGTGGACAAGGCCAGAGGGTGAGGGCTGGAGAGCCGGTCGGAGCCCTGAGTCGCGATGCTTAGGTACCCCCCCTTTAACGCGCAAGCTTGGTTAGATGTTGAAACTCTACGTCCTCGGGTCCCGGCCCTCGAGCTGGTCTCAGCCATCGCTGGTATGCTAGGTCGCGATGCCGTGGACAAGGCCAGAGGGTGAGGGCTAGAGAGCCGGTAGGAGCCCTGAGTCACGATGCTTAGGTACCCCCCTTTAACGCGCAAGCTTCCGACATCAAGGAAGAAAAGGTGCCACGGACAGGAGCTGGTAGAGCCGTCATGAGAGTCCCACCTCTCCTCCCACCGGCGCCCTAGGCCCTCCGGTGATCTCCTTCTCCAACTAGTAAATCTTGGTTCTTCTCCACGCATCACCTTCGGCGTCCTCTGATCTCTCTCTATACCCATCTCACATGGGTCATCATGCGGGATCAACTCTGGATCTGGATTTTTCTAAAGGGCTGGTTTTTGCGGACGAAGTTCTTATATCTTGTGGGAAATGCATCCATCCCGTGGATGACACGGGCCATTTTATTATGGTCGTGTCTTTTAGCCGGCACAGTTTTCGTCTTGATGAGGATTCTGTGGCGGCGGCTTTGGAATCTGCAATTGGAGGATCCGCAATTGATTTGTCTGTCCAGCTCATTAAATATAAGGTATTCTCATTCTTTGTTTCTTGCAAACGTGTTGGCCTTCTTATTCTGCAAATGTGATTGTCCGCAATTCAAATGTTTCTTCCATCTTTGGGGCAATGGTGGACCTAATTGGAGCCGTGAATTTCGTATTTGGAAAAAAGAATGTGATGCTGAATGGATCTTAATCAGTCCTTCTAAGAGGCGTGCTTCTCTTGGTTCGATCGCGATGCATAGACCACCATCTAAATCTGCCTTACGTTCTGGTTCTGGATCTTCAAAGAAAATTTCGTTTGCTACGTTCCAACAATATGATGTTTGCAAGGGGTATAGTTACCCAGCCTCGCCTGGTCTGGTTGATGCTGTTGCTCATTCTGGGTATCCGATTCTTCCTCGGGAACGTGTAATTTTGCCTTCGCCGCCGGTGACTGATCTCCGATGGACGGTGCCTCAGCCACCCATCACTTTCGAAACAGTTAATGCTAGTGAGATTTCTTCGGTGGGGTTTTCTATGGCACCTCAAACATCCCTCGACGTCAATCTGCATGTGCATGGGAACGAGCTGGTTGGATCGGATCCGCTTCCGGCCCAAAACACCTCCCCGGCCCAATCCGTCTCATCTCCTATGGCCCAGGTTGAATCTCTGGACCTAGCTAACCTGGATTGTTCTAATATATCTCCATCCATTTTTGGCAATGAGACGAATATTGACTTGCAATCAACGGATTTATCTGGAGTTTCTGCTGATTTTAATGAACTTATTGATGATATGGTATTTAAGGTGTGGAATTGTCAGAATTGCTTATCCATGGCTCATTTAACCAAGGCATGCACCAGTAGGGTTCGATGCCGTAGATGCTTTCGGTTGGGACACCGGGCGAAGGGCTGTTCGGATTCTACCCCTTCTCCCGCTTACAAGTCGGTCCCACGGAACAAATCTTGTGCCTCCAGTCGGTCAACAGGTTTTTCTACGCTGGACGCCTCGATTCCCTCCATAGCTAGTCCCGCTGGGTCTCTGCCCAGTCCCGTCGAGCCTGCCACCCCATCTATTCCACCTCTCCCTGCAGAGCCACCGCCCATCACGCCACCACCTCCATTATCACCGCCTGCATTGCCTTCTACACCCTCATCGCCGGCTACCTTCTGCACCACATCTCCGGCACCGGCAATGGCAACTTTTGCGTTGGATCCCATGGAGTATGTCCCGCACGGCTTCGACATCATCGACGGAGGCGAGCTGCGCCTGCCTCGCACCTTCTTCGCGCCTGCGGTCACTCCAGATCGGCAGCATGAGGAATATGCTATCGCCATTGTGGAGCTAGCCCCTCTGCCTAAAGAAATCGCCATCTTTCAGAACATGGTCAGTAACTTTGTTGTCAATGATCTGGGTAGAGCTGTTGTGGATGCCCAACCTTGGATACAAGGAGTTGGACTGTTTCGTTTTCGTAGTGCTTTGGCTCGTCAAGCTCTTGTTGATCATCCACCTTTCGATCTGGGCAATGATCGATTTGTTCGGTTTATCCCGCATGATGAGGGCATAAATTATAGAGCAACGCAGGGTTTTAGACGAGGATGGGTTATGTTGCTTGGGGTCCCTCTCGATTACACGCGCACTCAGTATCTCGCGGATGTAATTAGCACGTTTGGGAGATTTCATCATTGGCGCCAAGATGATCCGATGCGTGTCCGCTTGTTGGCCTATGTGTCTTTTCCTGCACCGACTATGGTTCCTCGCTCTGTCACCTATAGAGAATATGCTAATTTTTGTGGGGTTAGGATCTCTTGGTCTGCACCTGTTTATATCCTGTCAGGAGATTTTGCAGACATCTTACCAGCTGATGAGGATCCCATGCCCTTCAATGGCAATCCGCACCCCCTCCCTGGCAATTTGCAGTTTCAGAATCACAATTGGGTTATGCCTGAATTTCCTGAGCTGGGCTGGAATGATGTGCCGCACCCTGCCAATGAACTGCACAACAATGACGAGCACCAGGTTCAGGAAGCTGTGCAACATGAGGAGATTCAGGAAATTCAGTCTTAGGAGTCCATTGTTCTGCAACCTTCAGATGACTTTGTTAACAATGCTGACAATGCTGTTGAGGTGGCGCTTTTCTAGCCCCCAATGGGACCGCAGCAACCACCTCTCATGATTGGTCAAGTTCTCACTATCTATGGTCCTGTTCTGCCACCTGTGATGCAGTGGCAGCGCTCTTTTGAGAAGATGTTGCCATTTATATGGTCTTCCAGTATTCCCCAGTTTGTCTTCAAATCTGACATTGGTGCTATGCTGAGCAAGCAGAACTGTGAGGCTCTTTGCAGTGCCCCAGACTCCTCTCTTAAGTTTCTGCCCGCACCTGAATCCTCAATCAGCTCTGCTATGGATGTGTCATCTGCTCCTGTCAAGCGACCAGTTGCTCAGGCGCTCTGTTTTGATGACCTGGACGAACCAGTTTCTAAAGCCTTTCAATTCTCTGTTGTACCTGAAGTATCTCTGAAGCGAGCGAGGAAGCCTAAAGCCTCAAGAACTATTGTTGATACAGAGGTTAGGCACAGTGCTCGGCTGAGTGCCCTCCGCGATGGCTATCGCAAAGTAATTCCTGGCATTGCTTCCAAGAAGTCTCACACTTTGAAGAAGCACAAGACCCGCAGCTCTCAGTTTGAAGATTCTCCTTCGGTACCACCTCCAACTGCGATTGCAGACCTTCAACGCATTGGTGCATGTCTTCGCATTGCACCCAAGAAGATATCTACGAATAAGCTTGTGGCTGATCCTGCTAAGTCCAGCTCCAGTGGTGGTTCTGTTGAATAGTTACTTCATGCAGGGATACGGTCTATGGCGTACCATAATCGCCATTTATCTTTATTTCTTTGTTCAGAACTATGTGCTGCTTGTCTGCTTTGTGGGTCGTTGTAGGTCATTACGTGGCTTACTCTCTATGCTTTTATTTTGGGTTTGCAATGAATCAGACAAGATTTAAGGAGTGGAAGGTTCTATGTTGGAATGTTCGGGGCCTCAATTCTGAAGCGCGTCAGCTTGCTGTTAGGCAAAAGATCGATGAGAGTGGTTGTTGTGTTGTCTGTCTTCAGGAAACTAAATGCATGCATATGGATCCGCATTTCATTAGGAAGTTCTGCACGAGGCGTTTTGATAATTTTGTTTTTGTACCTTCGGCTGGTGCGTCTGCTGGGATGTTGGTGGTTTGGAATTCTTCCTTTTTCTTTGGTTCTCTAATTGAGGCCAATTCTTATGGGATAATTGTGGAGTTTAAATCCAAACATACTTCTGAAACTTGGTCTTTAGTCTCTGTTTATGGCCCGTGTCAAGGCCCTGCCCATGATGATTTCGTTCAGTGGTTATATAATCTTAATATTCCGTTTGGGGAGAATTCGCTTCTATTGGGTGATTTCAACTTCATGCGATCGCATGCGAACCGCAACCTTCCGGGAGGTGATGTTAATGATATATTCTTGTTTAATGAAATAATTGGGCATCTGGGTCTTGTTGAGCTGCCAATCAAGGGGCACCAATTTACTTGGTCGAATATGCAATCCTCACCACTTATTGAGCAGATCGATTGGTTTTTCACATCGGTTGCTTGGACATCGGACCACCCCAACACGATGGTTCTCCCACTCGCACGCACTGCCTCTGATCATGTCCCGTGTGTGTTTTGGATTGCCACTTGTATCCCCAAGGCCAAGGTTTTTCGCTTTGAGAATTATTGGGTTGATCTGCCTGGTTTTGCTGACTGTGTTGCCGAGGTTTGGAATAGGCCATTGGTTAAATCATCGATGGCTCTAACAATCTCCGCAAAGTTTAAGTCTCTTCGATATGCTCTCAAGAAATGCCATTTAAATTTGTCCACAGTGAAAGCCCTAATTGCTGATTGTAATAAAGTGATTATGTTCCTGGACAACCTCGAGGAAATTAGGCCGTTGAGTAGGCCGGAGTTTAATTTTCGTTGAATTGTTAAATTACATCTTGAAGATGTCTTACATTGGCAATTTATTTACTGGAAGCAGCGTTGTACGATCATAAACATTAAAGTTGGTGAAGAGAATTCAAAAAAAATTCATGCCGTGGCTACAGAACGATTTTGTAAGAATGCTATCTCCTCGATCAAGACTGTGGAGGGTGATGTGGTCACAGATCACCAACAGTTGGCTGGAATGTTCTAGGCTGATTTTAACCAACGAATGGGACAATCTAAAGCCATTCAAATGGGTTTTGATCTAGACACATTAATTACCAGCATTGATGGTCTGGAGGAGTTGTCTTTACCGTTAACGGACTCTGAGGTGGATGCGGTAATTAAGAATATGCCATCTGACCGCGCTCCGGGACCTGACGGATTTTCTGGTCTCTTCTTGAAGAAATGTTGGCCTATTCTGAAAGATGATTTTATGAAGCGTGTGCAAGAGTTTTATGAAGGGAAATGTAATTTGGAGTGTCTCAATACTTCTCTTATCACTCTCATTCTGAAGAAGCTGAGCCCTGAATATGTTGGTGACTTCTGGCCCATATCTTTGACTAATACATGTTTAAAATCCTTAACCAAGCTTTTGGCAAATCGTCTTCAGAGGGTGATCTTGAAATGTATCCATCGCAACCAATATGGCTTCCTCCGGTGTCGTTCCATTCAGGACTGTCTGGCGTGGTGTTTTGAGTATATCCACCAATGCAAAGCTTCCAAGAGGCCTATCATTCTTCTTAAACTTGACTTCGCAAAGGCGTTTGACACCATTGAGCATGAGCTGATTCTTCGGATTTTGAAATGCAAGGGTTTTGATGACCGTTGGACAAGTTGGATTAATAGCATTCTGTCCATGGGCTCCTCTTCGGTTCTTTTGAATGGAGTGCTGGGGAATCATTTCGTCTGTCATTTGGTTGTTCACCAAGGAGATCCACTATCTCCTTTGCTCTTTGTGATCGCGGTGGACTTGCTCCAATCGGTTGTAAATGAGATGTGCTCAAGGAATATCCTCACCTTGCCAATCCCAACAACCTCGAAGGACTATCCGATCGTGCAATATGCTGACGATACCCTCATAGTTCTTCCTGCTGTTGACAGTCAGTTAATTGCCTTCAAGGAAATGATTCAAGTTTTTGCCATATCAACCGGTCTTAAAGTGAACTTTAGTAACTCATCTTTGATTCCTATCAATATGAGTGATGATGAGGGCAAGCGTGTAGCCGCTTTACTAGGTTGTGATGTTGGCTCCATGCCATTCACTTACCTGGGTTTGCCAATTGGCACAACTAGACCAACAATTTATGATCTGTTGCCTTTGGTGGATCATATTGAGAGGCGTTTATCTGCGCCTTCCTGCCTCTTGAACCAAGGATGCCGGCTACAGCTCTTGCAATCTGTCCTTAGTTCTATACCAATATGAGACAATGCTTGTGGAGAGGGAATACGGATACGCCCCGGCAATCCTTGGCGGCTTGGGACTTGGTATGTCGTCCTAAATCTTTGGGTGGCCTGGGAGTTCTAGACTTGAGCTCTCAAAATGATGCTTTGCTCATCAAGCATCTTTTTAAGTTCTTTAATAAGTTGGATGTGCCATGGATATCTCTTATTTGGGACACTTATTATGCCTCTGCGCCACCCCAAGCCACTCAAACCTGCGGTTCTTTCTGGTGGAGGGACGTGCTCAAGTTATATGATAAGTTTTGCAAGTTGGCAGTGCCTCTAGTTCGATCTGGAGATACGGTGATCTTCTGGCTTGACCGTTGGCAACTTGGCAGCAATATGGTTAGCATGCAACATCACTTTCCGCGGCTCCATTCTTTTGTGATTGATGACACTCTCACAGTTAAGGATATTATGGAGCTATCTGATTTCACTAATAATCTCCATCCGCCTCTCTCCGCTCAGGCCTTTGAGGAGTTTAATCAACTTCAGGAGATGATTTCTTTGGTTAATCTTCAAGATGGGAGCAATGATGTCTGGAAATGGCCTTCCAAATATGGTGATTACCAGTCTAGGATATATTACTTGTCTTGCTTTTCAAACACGGTGGTTGACCCAATTTTCAAGTGGATCTGGAAATGCTCTTGTACTCTCAAGTTTAAGGTTTTTTGGTGGCTCTTATTGATGGATCGCCTAAATACTAGGGACATGATGCAGCGGCAGCATTGGATTATCCAAGATGATACATGTGTCCTATGTCTTTCGGCTTCTCATGAGGACAGAGAGCATCTCTTCTTTGCTTGTAATTTTAGTCAGCGCATCTGGAACTACCTGGGTATTTCATAGAGTCCTCATCCTAACCAAACCACTTATGAAATGGCTTCTGATGCTAGGAGGGATTTTGGTCTTCCTTTCTTCTCTGAGGTAGTCTTCACTGCCACTTGGAACATTTGGACACAAAGAAATGGGAAGATCTTCAGGAATGAGACACCTTCTTTCAGGGCATGGAGGAGAATTTTTTTGCATGACATCTCTCTTTTAGCTCATAGAATCAAATGTAAATATAGGACTAGACTAATATCTTGGATAGCTCCCTTACCCTAATTAGGTATTCTTGTAAGTATTTCTCTCCCCCCTTTTTGTATTACATTTGTACCTTTGTATGTCTTTGACTTTGTGGTTTGATAAAAGGCTGTGAGGCTGTTGCCTTGCAGTATATAGTCAAAAAAAGAAAAGGTGCCACGGACAGGCACCAAATAACAAGCATGATGGGTCGAAAGCATGGCCCAAAGATAAAACGCAAGAGGGGTACACGCCGCTGGGTCTGACCCGAGCGACTTGGGGATAATGCAGCCCGAGGGGCGCCCCCAACAAAGTAAGCTAAAAACACGAGCAAAAGGGATACACGCCGTAGGGACGGACCCACGCGGCCTGGGAATGATGCAGCCCTGAGGGCGCTCCAAGCTGGAAACGAAACTTGAAAGATGTCACCTGATGATGTTGAAGACGAAGGGGTGTTGGTGTAGCAGACTCGGTGGGCTGCGGTAGCTGATCCTCACAAGCCCCCAGGCCCTGGGGCCTCGAGAGGCTCCGGAGGCGCTGGTGGCTCCTCGTGGACCATCTCCATCTCTGCCAGGGTTGCGGAACGCCTGACCTCTTGAGCCTCCAGGATGCCCCTCATGAGGCGCTGGTACGTGGCAGCTTCACTCGGCAAGCCATAAGGTATGCGAATGTAGCTGTGGGGTGGACCTTCGCAGCGCCCCACTTGCGAGGGCCAGAGGCGCTCCTGAGAGGCGGCTTGGTTGAGCCCTGGTATGTCGATGCAGACGTGCAGCCCACCATCCTCGCCTGGATGGGGGGCCACAGTGGGTAAGCGACGGCTGCCTCTCATGACTCTTGACTCCTGTAGCTCCTGAATGGCCTTGCTGACGAACTCCTGAGGGTTTGGCCCTCCTTGCCTTGCTCCTTCTTGAGGGAAACGTGCTTCGAAACACGCCTCCAAGTGGTGCCCAAGTGCCTCCCTTGTGACCTTGGCGAGGTCAGCGGCCCTCCAGGGGAGAGCCCCCGAGCCCTGCCTGAGGAGGGCGTCGGGCGCGCTTCCCTATGCGATGGAAGGAGGCTCCCCCTGGGCAGACGCGGGCCCTGAGGGGCCTGTCTCCTGAGGGGCCGGACTGGACGATGTCTTCTTCTTCTTGGGGGCGGTCTGGTGAAGCCTCCTGCTTCCGCGATCCGGGTCTTCCAGTGATGCAGCCTGAAAGGCTCGTTCCAGGGAGCACACCGTGTCTTTCTCTTTGCAGGGCACCGTGATGACTCCGCCACTTCCTGGCATCTTGAGGACGTTGTAGCCGTGGTGGGTTACGGCCATGAACTTGGCCAGCGCTGGGTACCCGAGGATGGTGTTGTATGGCAGGCGAATGTGGGCGACGTCGAAGTCGATGTGCTCGGTGCGGTAGTTGTCGCGCGCCCCGAAGGTGACAGGGAGGCGGACCTGCCCAATCGGGACCGTGGAACCGTCGGTGACTCCGGAGAAAGGCTTGGTTGGCTGAAGTTGATTGTAGGGCACTTTGAATGTTTCCACGGACAGGACGTTGAGCCCTGCCCTGCCATCGATGAGGGTCCTGGTAACTAGCAAGTTGCTGATGATTGGGGAACAAAGCATTGGGAGAACTCCGGCGGTGGCCGCGCACTTGAGCTGATCCACTGAGCTGAACGTGATGGTGCACGCCGACCACCTGAGAGGGCGCGTGGCCTCGAGCTCGGGGAGGACTGCATTCACTTTGCGTGCAAACTGCTTGAAGGTGCACTGAGAGTGAGGCAGTCCTGGACTAGGGGGTGTCCGGACAGCCGGACTATCATCTTCAGCCCGACTCCAAGACTACGAAGATACAAGATTGAAGACACCGTCCTGTGTCAGGCAAGCTTGGCGATACGGATATGTAGATCTCCTACCATTGTAACCGACTCTGTGTAACCCTAGCCCTCTTCGGTGTCTATATAAACCGGAGGGCTTTAGTCGGTAGGACACAACCATTACAAGAATCATACCATAGGCTAGCTTCTAGGGTTTAGCCTCCTTGATCTCGTGGTAGATCCACTCTTGTACTACCCATATCATCAATATCAATCAAGCAGGAGTAGGGTTTTACCTCCATCGAGAGGGCCCGAACCTAGGTAAAAACATCGTGTCCCTTGTCTCCTATTACCATCCGCCTAGACGCACAGTTCGGGACCCCCTACCCGAGATCCGCCGGTTTTGACACCGACATTGGTGCTTTCATTGAGAGTTCCTCTGTGTCGTCACCGATAGGATTGATGGCTTCTTCAATCAACAACAACGACGTACAGGGTGAGACTTTTCTCCCCGGACAGATCTTCGTATTCAGCGGCTTCGCACTGCGGGCTAATTCACTTGGCCATCTGGAGCAGATCGAAAGCTACGCCCCTGGCCGTCAGGTCAGATTTGGAAGCCTAAACTTCACGACGGACATCTGCGGAGACTTGATCTTCGATGGATCCGATCTGCAGCCGAGCGTGCCGCACTGTCGCGATGGGCATGATCTAACTCTGCCGCCGGATAGTACCTCGGAGGCCGCACACAAATCCGCTCTGACCCATAGTCCAGAGCCGATCGCACAGATCGAGGACGGGTGGCTGGACACCGCCTCAGGAGCTGCAACTTCCATGGCGATGGAGCCGAACACTGACCCCGTCCCTTATAAAGCTCGTGACTCCGAGGAGCCGGACTCCCTGCTGGACTCCGAACCTCCTGCGCCCCTGCCAATCGAATCTGATTGGGCGCCGATCATGGAGTTCACCGCTGCGGACATCTTTTAGCACTTTCCCTTTGGCGACATCTTAAATTCGCTAAAGCATCTCTCGCTATTCGGAGAGCCCTGGCCGGATTATGGCCAGGATGGTTGCGATGCGGACGACGAAGAAATTCAAAGCCCACCCACCACCCACTTTGTAGCCACTGTCGACGACCTAACCAACATGCTAGACTATGACTCCGAAGACATCGACGGTATGGACGACGATGCCGGAGACGAACAAGAACCAGCGCCTACAGGGCGCTGGAAGACCACCTCGTCATATGACATATACATGGTGGACACCCCAAAAGATGGGGACGGCGAAGAAGTAGCGGAGGCAGATTCCTTAAAGAAACAGCCCAAGTGCCGACGTCAGCGGCGCCGCTCTAAATACCACCACAGCAAGAATGGAGATTCCGGCACAGGAGATAATAACACCCCAGAAAGTGCCGAAGACAATCCCCTCCAGCAAGATTCAGCGCAGGAGGATGCAGAAGCAAGCCCTCACGAGAGAGCGGCAGACGAAGAGGTCAAGGATGATAATTACATACCTCCCTCCGGAGATGAGGCAAGCCTCGACGACGATGAATTCGTCGTGCCCGAGGATCCCGTTGAACAAGAGCATTTCAAACGCAGGCTAATGGCCACAGCAAATAGTCTAAAGAAAAAGCAGCAGCAGCTTCAAGCTGATCAAGACCTGCTGGCCGACAGATGGACCGAGGTCCTCGCGGCCGAAGAGTATGAACTCGAACGTCCCTCCAAGAGTTACCCAAAACGCAAGTTGCTCCCCCGATTAGAGGAGGAAGCATACATACCTTCATCACCAGCGCACAATACGGCCGACCGACCACCCCGTGGTCGCGACAGAGAGGCATCTAGGCCCTCCACCAAGACCGTACCCCGGCATCGCTCCAAAAGTACAAAGCCACGAGGGAACGCGCCGGACTTGCGAGATATATTGGAGGACAAAGCAAGGCAATCCAGATCCATCTATGGATCACGTGGGCGCCCCACGACCCATGACGATTACCGTCGCGCCGGATACAACAACTCCGGCCGGGCCGAACACAGCAGACAACGCTCCCTTGAGCTACGTCGTGATATTGCTCAATACAGAGGCGCCGCACACCCGCTATGCTTCACTGACGAAGTAATGGATCATCAAATCCCTGAAGGGTTTAAACCCGTAAACATTGAATCCTACGATGGCACAACATACCCCGCGGTTTGGATCGAAGACTATGTCCTTCATATCCATATGGCCCGCGGAGACGATCTCCACGCCATCAAATATCTCCCACTCAAGCTTAAAGGACCAGCTCGGCATTGGCTTAACAACTTGCCCGCAGAGTCAATTGGGTGTTGGGAGGACCTGGAAGCCGCTTCCTCGACAACTTCTAGGGCACATATGTGCGACCACCAGACGCCGATGACCTAAGCCACATAATTCAGCAGCCAAACGAATCGGCCAGGCAATTCTGGACACGGTTCTTAACGAAGAAAAATCAAATCGTCGACTGTCCGGATGCAGAGGCCCTCGCAGCCTTTAAACATAACATCCGCGACGAGTGGCTAGCCCGGCACCTAGGACAGGAAAAGCCGAAATCCATGGCAGCCCTCACATCATTAATGACCCGCTTCTGTGCGGGAGAGGATAGCTGGCTAGCTCGCAGCAACAACCTCAGTAAAAATGCTGGTAGTCCGGATACCGAGGACCACAATGGCAGGTCACGTCGAAGCAAAAATAAACGCCGCGTTAACGGCGACGACAAGGAGGATACGGCAGTCAACACCGGATTCCGAGGCTCTAAACCCGGTCAGCGGAAGATGCCATTTAAAAGAACCACCCCGGGTCCGTCCAATTTGGACCGAATACTCGACCGCTCTTGCCAGATACATGGCACCCCCGACAAACCAGCTAACCACACCAACAGAGATTGTTTGGTATTTAAGCAGGCAGGCAAGTTAATTGCCGAAAACAACGACAAGGGGCTGGACAACAACGACGAGGAGGAGACCCGGCCGCCGAACAGTAGAGGACAGAAAGGTTTCACCCCACAAGTGCGGACGGTAAACATGATATACGCAACCCATATACCCAAGAGGGAGAGGAAGCGTGCACTAAGGGACGTATATGCGATGGAGCCAGTCGCCCCGAAGTTCAATCCATGGTCCTCTTGCCCGATCACCTTCGACCGAAGAGACCATCCGACCAGTATCCGCCATGGCGGATTCGCCGCATTGGTTTTAGACCCAATCGTCGATGGATTTCACCTCACGAGATTCCTGATGGATGGCGGCAGTAGCCTGAACCTGCTTTATCAGGATACAGTGTGCAAGATGGGCATAGACCCCTCAAGGATTAAACCTACAAAGACGACCTTCAAAGGCGTCATACTAGGTGTTGAGGCCAATTGTACAGGCTCAGTGACACTAGAAGTGGTCTTCGGATCCCCGGATAATTTCCAAAGTGAGGAGTTAATCTTCGACATAGTTCCGTTCCGCAGCGGCTATCACGTTCTGCTCGGACGAACCGCGTTCGCAAAGTTCAATGCAGTGCCGCATTATGCATACCTCAAGCTCAAGATGCCAGGCCCTCGTGCAGTCATCAAGGTCAACGAAAATACGGAACGCTCCCTCCGAACGGAGGAACATACAGCGGCTCTCGCGGCAGAAGTACAGAGCAGCCTTTCAAGGCAATTTTCGAGTCCGGCCGTTAAACGACCGGACACGGCCAAACGCGCCCGGAGCAACATCAATCAAGACCACCTGACACGTTCCGAGCACGCGTAACAATGCGGCCCCAACCCCAGCCCTCGCATGATTTCAAGACCAGCCCTCCGCGTACATCATTACGCTCTGGAGATACCATGGGAATAGGGGGAGGGGCTCGACCACACTAGGGGCTCCCAAGTGTGTCGCTCTTTTTATTTTTTATTTTCCTTCTTTTTATACACAGGACTCCGTTCATCAAGAGGCCCTGTCCGGCGGCGAACCCACCGAACTCACGATGCAACAGCCAGGGAGGGAAAAAGGCTGCGACGAACACTCAGTGGTCTCCATTAAGAGCATTAAATTTGATTATACACACCAGTCCGCAGCCCACCCCTGGAGGGGGACATGTTTAATTAGTCCAATACCTTGCTTACCACACTATTTGTATCATTCCGCACTCATAGCAGAATTCCTTAAATAAATAATGCAGCATTTTTTGCCTATAATTGCATCACTTTATATATATGTTCATTAATGACATCTTGCACCCGTATATTTTGGTACGGCCGAATACACCAGGGGCTTATGTTCCCCGCATTATGGTGTGATAAGTCCGAACACTTTCACAAGTGCGGCACCCCGAACTTATAGCATTATATGAATCGGCTCCGAATCATGTCTTGGGTCAATAGTTGGGTTTGCCTGGCTCCCATGTTTTGGTACCTTACGTTCCGTTCCGTCGGCTAAGGTAGCACTGGGAGAACCACTGCGATTGCGCCCCGGTTGAGCTGGGCGAGCGCCTCAGTGGAGAAAGCTAAAACTGACTGGCATGATAAGGCGAGAGACTGGTCGCTGTTCGAGAGGTCTTTTCGAGTCCCTAAAGACTTATGGCGCTTCGAGCGAAGAACCGGATCATGTCCGGCCAAGGCGTGGATAGCGCCCCGAACTCGGTCTTCCGAATACTAGGGGCTTCGCCGAAATTTAAAATTATAGAATTCTATGGCTAAGTGAGAGTGTTCAAGCATTATAAGTCTGGTTGCCTTGTTTGTTGTGTTGAGCGCCTCCCTAGATGGACCCAAAAATGGGAACAAGAGTGCTCAAGTTTATCCCGAACACCCCAGCACTAGTGGCATGGGGGCTGAAGCCGACGACTTGCCATCTCTCAGATTTTATAAAAGGCCGCACAGAAGGTAATATTTTAAATTAAACAAGCGTTGCTTAGCGCATATGAACAAAGTTTTCAGCGCACAGGATAATACATAGCAAGTTTACTCAATAATTACATCTCTGGGGCACTCATCCGCAATCTTGCGGGCACCCTTCAGGACAGTCTTATAGTACATCTCGGGCGTACGATACTCCTTGCCCACTGGCGGCGCGTCAGTGATAAGCCTCTCCGCATCCAGCCTGCCCCAGTGCACCTTTGCGCGGGCAAGGGCCCGGCGAGCACCTTCAATACAGGCGGAGCGCTTGATGACCTCCACCCAGGGGCATGCATCCACCAGCCACCGCACGAGGCCGAAGTAGCTCCCAGGCATGGCCTCTCCAGGCCACAGCCGGACTATGAGTCCCTTCATGGCCTGCTCAGCTACCTTGTGGTGCTCGACCAGCTACTTCAGCTGGTCGCTAGGGGGCACCGGATGGCCGGCCTCAGCGTACTGAGACCAGAAGACCTTCTCCGTTGAGCTCCCCTCCTCGCCACGGTAGAATGTGGCAGCATCGGATACACTGCGAGGCAGATCTGCAAACGCCCCTGGAGAGCTCCGAATTCGGGTAAGTGTCAGGTAGTTTACATTAACATGCTTGCTTTGCATGAAAAATGCCTTACCCGCCGCTATTTTCTTCACATCCTCAACCTCCTGAAGGGCCTTATGGGCCTCGGCCTTGGCGGCTTTGGCACTTTCGAGAGCCGAGGCAAGCTCGGACTCTCGAGTCTTCGAGTCACGCTCCAAACTCTCATGCTTTTCCATGAGAGCCTGGAGCTCTTGCCGCACCTCCGCCACCCGCGCCTCCTGTTTCTCTCGCTCTGCCCGTTCTGCGGCCGCATTGCGTTCGGCCGCGGACACAGCCTCCTTCAGGGTTGCCACCTCGTTCGTGGCCCCTGCAATACCCACTTATCCTTGTTATTTTTTTTGCAACCTAAATCCTTTTCTGTAAGGTAACTATTCAAAGTGGTGTTACTCACCTTCTTTGTCCTCGAGCTGCTTCTTGGCACGGACGAGCTCTTGCTCGGACCGCTCGAGGTCCTGCTTCAAAGCACCGACCTCCGCAGTCAGTGCGGCGGAGGTCAGCAGCGCAGCCTGCAAACCCATATTGACATAATTTTTAGCAACCCTGCGTATATCTTTTTAGATCCCCAGTCCGGGTTTTCTTTCCGAACACCGAACCGAGCATCAGGGGCTACTGTCTATGCGGTGTTACATTGAATATTTTTAACTTCTTACCTCAAAGCCTGTTAGAAGGCTACTGCAGGCTTCGGTCAGCCCGCTCTTGGCGAGCTGAACCTTCTGAATCACCGCACTCATAATAGTGTGGTGTTCTTCCTCGATGGAAGTGCCTTTGAGCGCCTCCAGCAAGTTGTCCGGTGCCTCTGGTTGGACGGGGGCCGCCGGCGTCACGGTCTTTCCCTTCTTGCGAAGGGGCCGCCTGCCGGACTCCGAAACCACTGCGGGTTCCGGCATGGAGTCCGGCGCAAAGTCCGGGAGGCTGCCTTGCGGCGCCTCCGGAGCCTCCTCCTGATGGGTCCCTTCCTGGGATCCCACCTTAGCGTCCTCAGCGGCGTGAGGGGTGGAGGCAGTCGGGATGGAATCCACATCCGACGGAGCCAACGACCCGCTCGATGAAGCGGGGAGATCATCATCGGCCGGACTGCGGGCAGTGTGCGGCATTAGAAGGACACTATGTGACACAAAAGAGAAATTATAAATCATTCAGGAATACGGATACTTACGATCTTTCCGGAGGCCTGGCCCTTGAGGGCCACTCTTCGTCGCCAACGTTGGTGTTGGCGGAGCTGTCCGGGGGAATAGTCCTTCCCCTCTTGGACCCTTCGGCCTCCCCTGTCGGGGAAGCCTTCCTCTTCCTCTCTCCTTCCTCTGAGAGAGGGTCTTCTTCCTCCTCCTCGCCTTCGGGGGAGGAGTCCACCCCAGAATCGTCGGACACCTGAAAGCAGGAACGCTTTCAAGTACCCGTGGCCTCCTTCTTGGCCTTCTTCTCCGGTACCACATGCGGTGCCGGAACCAGCAGCCCCGCTAGACGGGCGTCTACTGGGTTTTTTGGCATGGGAGCTGGGCAGATGATCTGCTCGGCCTTCCTCATCCAGTCCTGTCAAAGGAAAAGGGAGATTGAAACCCGCGTGGAGTCAAACTATTAAAAACAAGTGTCCCGTAAAGGGGTAGAATCGCTTACCACGTCAGCTGGACGCTGCGAGCGAAATCCGCGATCTTCAGTGGCGGATGCGGGAGCCTCGGCGCCCTTGAACAGCACCCTCCAGGCGCCTTCGTACATCCTATCAAAGAGCCCGCTCAATGCCTGGTGCTGTGCCGGATTGAACTCCCACAATTTAAATGCCCGTTGTTGGCAGGGGAGAGTCCGGTGGATGAGCATGACTTGGACCACATTGACAAGCTTGAGCTTTTTGTTCACCAGCTTCTGGATACAGGCTTGAAGTCCCGTCAGCTCCTCCGAACTACCCCATAGCAAGCCCTTCTCTTTCCAGGAGGTGAGCTGCATAGGGATACCAGATCTGAACTCGGGGGCCGCCGCCCACTTAGGGTCACGCGGTTTGGTGATATAGAACCACCCCGATTGCCACCCCTTGACGGATTCCACGAAGGCCCCTTCGAACCAGATGACGTTGGGCATCTTGCCCAACATGGTGCCTCCGCACTCCGCTTGAGTTCCCTTCACTACCTTCGGCTTGACATTGAAGGTCTTGAGCCACAAGCCGAAGTCGGGCTGGATGCAGAGGAAGGCCTCGCACACGACGATAAACGCCGAGATGTTGAGGATGATGTTTGGCGCCAGATCGTGGAAATCTAGGCCGTAATAGAACATGAGCCCCCGAACAAAGGGATGCAGCGGGAAGCCCAGTCCGCGGAGGAAGTGGGGGAGAAACACAACCCTCTCATGGGGCCTGGGGGTGGGGATGAGCTGCCCCTTGTCGGGCAGCCGATGCGCGATTTCGCCGGAAAGGTATCCGGCGCTGCGCAGTTTTGCGATGTGCTCCTCCGTCACGGAGGAGGCCAGCCATTTGCCTCCCGCTCCGGACATGGTTGGAGAAGGTCAAGGTGAGATGCGCGGACTTGGGCGCTGGAGCTCGAGAGTGCGCGGAGATGGATAAGCAAAGGAGGAAGAAGGCGTAGGTAAAAAGGGTGGATCCTTATCCCCTTATATATGGGCGGACGAAGACTATACGTCCCCACCGGCCTGGTAAAACTCGCTTATCTCCCAAGCGCCACCATCAATGGCGCGGTTGGGTTACCCACGTCCGTATTGATGAGAATCCCGGAATAAGGGGAACACGATCTCTGCTTCGACAAGACGTGCCAAGGAAACCGCTTCGCTAAACGCGCTGAGGTGGTATAATACAAAACGATTCAAGTAAAGGCTTGGTAGTGGCATGACGTCATGCTACAAGATACGTCAGCAGATTGAACTTGTGTACATAATATTCTCTCTATGGTGGAATGTGGAAATTATTTTGCAGAGCCGGACACTATCCTGGTGTTCGCAATCTTCTATGGATTATTCGGAGGAGGAACCCGCCTTGCAATGCCGAACAATATGCGCGCCGGACTCATCATCATTGAAGCCTGGTTCAGGGGCTACTGAGGGAGTCCTGGACTAGGGGGTGTCCGGACAGCCGGACTATCATCGTCAGCCGGACTCCAAGACTACGAAGATACAAGATTGAAGACTCCGTCCCGTGTCCGGATGGGACTTTCCTTGCCGTGGAAGGCAAGCTTGGCGATACGGATATGTAGATCTCCTACCATTGTAACCGACTATGTGTAACCCTAGCCCTCTCCGGTGTCTATATAAACCGGAGGGCTTTAGTCCGTAGGACACAACCATTACAACAATCATACCATAGGCTAGCTTCTAGGGTTGAGCCTCCTTGATCTCGTGGTAGATCCACTCTTGAACTACCCATATCATCAATATCAATCAAGCAGGTGTAGGGTTTTACCTTCATCGAGAGGGCCCAAACCTGGGTAAAAACATCGTGTCCCTTGTCTCCTGTTACCATCCGCCTAGACGCACAGTTCGGGACCCCCTACCCGAGATCCGCCGGTTTTGACACCGACAGAGAGGCTGGGGCTTGAGCTCCGCCCAGGATGTAGGCGATCGCACGTGGCTCCTGGAAGCCCCCAGCCCCCTCGTCCTGATGACGGTCCTCATTTCTCCTTGGTTGCGGCGGCAGTGGAGGGAGGCCTGCATTGCCTTGCGGGCGATCCTCACGAGGCTGATCCCTCCAGGCTCCCTCGCGAGGCGGGTCCTGCTAGAGATCCTCGCGAGGTTCGTCACGCCACCCTTGGCGAGGGCCGCGGTCTTCCCAGCGTCCTGCGTTCCTTCCTCCTCCTCAACCGTAGCCCCAGTCGCTGCGGTCGGGACGTCGGCCGACCCTTCCTTCACGCACAGCTCGGAGCTCTTGGCATTCATTGGTGTTGTGGGTGTGGAGGTCGTGGTACACGCAGTATGGGCTGCCCTTGGAAGATTCGGGCTGATCTCTGCCCCGCTTGGTGTCTGGTTCTGCCGCGAGCACGACAGCTCCCTTGCGCTTCACGTCCTTGGCCTTGGGTTTCTTCTCTTCTGGGTCCACGGCAGGCAGCTCGAGGAGGGAGAGGCGCCCTTCCTCAGCCCTGGCGCACTTGGTCGCCAAGTTGAACAGCTCCAAGGAGGTGCACAGGTCTTCATGCATCGCCAGCTCCTCCTTCATCTTGACGTCGCGCACACCTTCGGAGAAGGCTGAGATGATGGCCCCTTGGTCACCTTGGAAATCTTGAGGCGTGCGTTGTTGAAGCGCTGGATGTACTTCTGCAGGGTTTCCCCTGGTTGCTGCTTGATACGGCGCATGTCGCTCACGCCAGGTGGCCGGTCGCGAGTACCCTGGAAGTTGGCGATGAAGCGGGTGCACATCTCGTCCCATGAGGAGATCGTGCCTGGGGCCAAGTTCAGGAGCCAGGTGCGGGCCCCGTCCTTGAGCTCCTTGGGAAACTAGTTCGCCATGACCTTCTCGTCTCCGTTGGCAGCTTTGATGCCCAGCTCGTAGAGCTGGAGGAACTTTGCGGGGTCAGCCGTACCGTCGTATCAAGGAGGCAGGTCTGGCTTGAACTTGCCGGGCCATGCGACGCTGTGCAGCTCGGTGGTGAAGGCGCGGCAGCCCGCTGTGGCCACGAGAGGCGTTGGGTGACGAAGAGCTTGGTCCTGTGGATCCCCATGCACTGCAGCTGGGAGCAGCGCGGGGTCTTGACGTGTTGGAGCAGGAGAATGGTCGCGATGAGCCGGAGAAGGGAGCGCTCGGGCAGCTTCTCGCGGGCGAGGGACTTCTTGGTAGCTTTGCTCTTGTCGCGCTGGCGCCTGACGGAGCGGGTTCCGCCCAAGGGCCACACTTCTTGGGGCCAGGGCGCCTTCTTGAGGGGGAGGCGGCTGAGGCGCCCTCGGAGCTTCGTTGCCCGTGCAGGGCGGGGCACGGTGCAGCAAGAAGGACGGCGCGGGGGAGCCCCCTGCGGCACGGACGAGCTCGGCGACGCGGTTGAGCCATTCTTTGTAGACGTCGTTGACGGGACGGTAGCGCAGGAGGTCGTTTGCCGCGACGAGCGCAGCTCGACCCTCCATGGCCGCGCGAGGCGCGCGGGACGAAGAACCAGCTGGGGTGAGCGAGGGGGTAGCAGTGCGGCCGTCTCGCCTCATGGATGGATGCTGGGATGATGCTTGCTGCTCTTTCCCCGCCGGGCCAGTGGCGGCGTTGACGGCAGGTGATGGGGAACGACGAGGGCGCCCGCCGACGGGAGCCGTCTGGGCGACGCGGGAAGCGAGGGCGGCTCGGCGCTCGGCGCGGGCCCGACGAGCGTCGGACATGGATGCGATGGTCGGAGAAGAACAGGGCGATGGAAGACGAATTCCGGCGCACCACTACCTGGCGCGCCAAATGTCGGATTTCGGGTTCCAGCAGACCCTTGAGGTTTGAACACTGGGGTGCGCGCGGAGATTTCGCCCTCTACCTACCTGCTTCTCGCCAACTCGCTAGGATCTAAACTACGAAAGGAACAACACAAGAGACACAGAGTTTATACTGGTTCAGGCCACCATGCGGTGTAATACCCTACTCCAGTGTGTGGCGTGGTGGATTGCCTCTTGGGCTGCTGATGAACAATACAAGGAAGAACAGCTTCGCGAGGGTCTGTTCTTGGCTGGGACGATGAACTGCTAGGAGGAGTTCAGTCGCGCTCTCTACTGGTTTTCTGGTGAGGATCCTGGATTCTCAATGCCTCTACCCTGGGGGTGCTAGTCCTATTTATAGGCAAAGGCCCTAGGCCTCTTCCCAAATATTGAACGGGAAGGGCGCCAACAATTGGCCATTTTGAAGGGGAACATCGGGTACACTTATCCTGACTAAAGTTTGTCCTCGCCTATCAAAGGCTCTGGTGGTGACGCCTGCTTGGGCTCCACAATGACTTCCTCCCTGCTGTTGGGCTGGTCTTGGTCTTGTTGCACCGAAATGGATGCCTTTGCCTGATGCTCTCGCCTGCGCTTGCTCCCCTTGCACCAAAGAGGAAAGCAGACACTGCGCGGGCTGGCGCCCGACTGGCGCCCGACTGGCGCCCTTGGTCGTCATGTCTTGTGTCATGGGCACCTCGTGAGGTACCCCGCCTTGATATCTCCGCCTCCTCGCGAGCTAGCCTGATGAGGCCGTGCCTGAGGAAGCTCCTTGTCGTCCGCCCCGCGAGGCTTGGCCCCTCGCGAGGGTCTTGAGCTTGTGTTGATGAAGAAGGGCCGTGTTGGGGCCCCTTTTGAGCCACGCCGTAGGCCGCAGGCAGGCAAGTCTGGGGACCCCCGTTCCCAGAACGCCGACAGACACCTTAGTCCAGGACTCCCTTAGTAACCCCTGAACCTAGCTTCAATGACGAGGAGTCCGGCGCGCAGATTTGTCTTCGGCATTGCAAGGCGGGTTCCCTTCTTTCTGAACTATAAGATAGTCTCCAGACGCGATGATTGTATCCAGACCTGTCACACACACCACGCACAACCTCAGAGAGAATATAATACTCCACGAGTCCAATCCGCTGACAACTTTTTACAAGGTGACATCATGTCCGCCCGGTCATAATTTCGGGCCGTTTTATGTCTGCTGTTCCATGTTTTGAGACCCGGTGGCCATTGGCACGTCTTGTCGAAGCAGAGATTGTGTACCCTTATTGTGGGATTCTCATCAATACGGGTATGGGTAACCCAACCGTGATGTTTACACAGGCCTTGGGAATAGGCGAGTTTTAAGGCGAGTGAGGAGGCGCTTGATATTCGCGACCCTTCATAAGGGGATAAGAACTCGTCCTTGTCTACTCACGCCTTCCCCTTCATCTTCCCTTCCATCCTTGAGCTCCAGTTCCCAAGTCCCCATCTTGCTCTATCTCCAAAAAGCATCTAACCATGTCTGGATCAGGAGGTCAAGGCAAATGGATGGTCTCCTCCGTCAAGGAGAAAGACATTCCCGAGCTTCGGGCGGCCGGGTATTTGGCGAAGAAAATCGCCCACCACCTTCAGGCCCAGGGGCAGGTGTCGGCGTTCTAGGGACGAGGGTCCCCAGACTTGCCTGCTTGCGGCCTGCGGCGTGGCTCAAGCGGGGGCCCAGTGCAGCCCAGCTTCATCAGCTCAAGCTCAAGACCCTCGCGAGGGGCCGAGCCTCACGGGGCGGACGACAGGAAGCTTCCTCAGGAGCAGCCTCATCAGGCGGGCTCGCGAGGAGGCGGAGAGATCAAGGCAGGGTACCTCGCGAGGTGCCCGTGATGCAAGCCATGACGATCAAGACCAGGCGGGCGCCGGCCTACACAGTGTCCTTGTTTCCCCTTCGGTGCAAATGGGTCAAGCACAGGCCAAGGCATCAGGCAAAGGTTACCATTTCGGTGCAACAAGACCAAGACCAGTAGAACGGCAGGACGGTGGTCATCGTGGAGCCCAGGACGGCGTCACCATCAGAGTCTTTGGCAGTCGGAGACCAACTTTAGTCAGGATAAGTGTACTAGATGTTCCCCTTCAAAATGGCCAATTGTTGGCGCCCTTCCCGCTCATTATTTGGGAAGAGGCCCAGGGCCTCCCTCTATAAATAGAGCTAGCCACCACAGAGTAGAGGAGATCGAGAGATTTCGGTAGAGTAGAGAGAGAGAGGCGACTGAACTCACCCAAGCAGTTCATTGCACCAGCTCAAGAATAGCCCCTCGTGAGGCTGTTCTCCCTTTGTATTGTTCATCATCAGCCCCTGAGGCAATCCACCACACCACACGCTGGAGTAGAGTATTACACCACAATGGTGGCCTGAACCAGTATAAACCTCGTGTCCCTTGTGTGATTCTTCTTTCTAGCCTAAGATTCCTTGTGAGGCTTCGAGACGTGAGTTGGTAGGGGAAAGATCTTCGCGCTCACCCCAGAGTTCGAACCTCAAGGGTCTGCCGGAACCCGAAATCCGGCATTTGGCGCGCCAGGTAGGGGTGCGCCGGAATCCTTCTTCCGCCGCCTCACATTCCGTCGCCTCGCCATTCTGATGTCAAGCGACCTGACTGCCAACGCCGACCGCTGGGCGGCGTGGCCCGCCCACGCCGTGCCGCCGGCCCAGGGCGACCTCAACCTTGTGCCTCAGGTAGCTCGTGCTCGGCAGGGCACTGTGGGGCACGGGCGACGCGGCCAAACGCCGCCTGCCCTCACACTGCGGCAGGTGCGGTCAGCAGCAAGAGCCTCAAGCCACGCCGCGGCCACAACGCCGCACACCCTACGGGAGTAGGCAAACTCAAGGACCACGCGCACGGTGGCCCGAGAACTACTATGGTGCCGACTGCTGGAGGGCAGCCGCGACGTGTTGTTAGAGCGAGTGGTCGAGCTCCTGGACGCCGCCGCCTCAGGAGCACCTCCTTTTTGCGTCCAGCTGCCACCCCAGGTCCAGGGCGGGCCGTATGGCGGCCCCATACGCGCCCACGCAACTCCGAGCGGACTCCAGGGCCTACTCAACGCCAACCCGGCCCTCAGCACCAGGCGACAAGTTGCGCCGGTCCCATCTCCGGCCGGCGAAGGAGTGCACGCCGCGGCCTTCGGCCTCGACAAGCCACCATGCCACCACCCCCAAGACAGCGCTCCAAGCTGGACTGCGTGGCGTATGGGGCACTACGGCGAGGCCCACTGGGCGGTGGCCCCAGAAGCTTATGTGCCCCACATGGTGGATCAAGAGTGTGCACTGGAAGAAGACCATGGCTCGTTCCTCAGGACAGGCTGGGGCGAGGAGACACCAGAAGCTGAGCTCTTTCAGGAACCCCAAGAGAGCCTCGACAACCGCGCTCGTGGCAGCAACTATCGGGTACCACTAATTCCTCAGGAGCAAGCTTATGCTAACCATGGGTCGCAGGAGGTACAGGTCGCCGCAGCAGATGGCCGCCCCAATACTGCAGCCTCCTACCCCTCAGGAGGAGGGCACCGGGGGCTGCAGGAGAGGGGCCGAGATCCGGGTTCGCCCCTGCGGTGCTCAGAGCAAGGCATTCTCAGGAGGTAGGCCCTCTGCCGGGGAGGTGCCCCAGGGCCTGCCCACGGCAGAGGACTCGTGGTCGTCGGGGGAACCACTGGCGACCACTCTACCCCATTGGCATCGTCCTTGGTCTCTGGTCGCCGTCGATGACGGTAGAGTGTGGTGCAAGGCGGGGCCCTTGTCTGGCGATATGAAGCAAGGCCGGTACCTGTGAAGAAGGCCCAGTGCCTGTGAAGCTCGCCGCCCGTGACACTCTCACGTAATAATGAGTGGGGCTGTACACGCCCTGGAGTCTCCGGAGAGCCGCCCTCAGGCCTCGGGGGCTCCCGCCCACGCCCAGTGGCAGCACTTAGCTCCGCGCTGGTGAGAAGACGTCGAAGACTAGACTAGGTGCCGGACGCGGCTTTTTTCCTTTTGCCTTTTCCTCTGCTGTCAAGGTTCTTCGATTCGAATTTAAGTTGGATTTGAGCTTGAGACTTGCGTGTGTTTGGGGAAGGGGTGTTTAGTCTCGTTCGAGCAATCTCCCGTGTTCTGGTTTTGGCTTTGCATCCAAAGTTAGCATCAGCTGCCTCCCCTCGCGAGCCGGGCCAGGCCAATCACGTCTACAATCCGCACCGCCGCTGCTGCACCCTCTCCGGAGGTTCTCATCGCAGGATCAATGGGTTCACCTAGAAGACACTTGCGGCGCTGCAGCTCCCACAGGCCCGCTCAGGACTCATCGGGGTCAAAAGGTAAACACGTCAGCCGACCCATCGCCGGGCCAGTAGCCCGGCAAAAGCTCGCATGCGGCGCTATGCTTAGAAGGATACCGATCGCAAACCTTTACATGAGGGGCTCCCCCTCCCAAAATGCTCTTACAATCTTCAGGGCAGAGCCCGAACCTTCTCCATATAGGGTAAACAGCAGCGACACACGATCAGTCGGACATATCACTCACCGCGTCATCTGGGGCGCCTCCGGAGGCGTCGCTCGCGTTACTAACATCATCACCGCCACCGCAATCACCTCCGTCAACGCCAGGTTCGTCCACAACGCCACCTTCGTCGGCGGCCATGATCACGCCATCATCATCAGATGCGAAGGCCCTGACGAGGGCGTCCACGTTGTCTTCCACCCATTGCGCCAGGGCGCCCCGAATGGCTACGGGCACCGGTGCGATGGCGGTGTCAAAATCGAAGTGGGGATCTCTATCCTGCAGATAGCTAAAGACACGGGAGAAGGCACGCCCAAGCAAGGCTTGGCTCCTCTCCTCGACAAGCCAACAAGACCTCTCAGAGCGGTTCTCCAGATGCGTCACCACGTCAGTGAAGAACTGGAGGTTGCCGGCGTAGTTGGTCACATGCAGCTCCTCAACGGCAGCCTCGCAGAAATTGCCCAAGGCCGTGTTAGCCCTTTCCCTGAGCGTTCGGAGCATGGGGGCATGCTCATGCTCCAGAATCTGCTGTTGACGGATCTCGTCCTCATTCCGCCGTGCGATGGCCTCGGCGCCGTCAACCCTCTGTTGGAGAAGAAGTAGCTCGGCACGGGAAGAGGCTAGCTCCGCCTGCGCTACGCCAAGGGAGGTTGTGGAGGAGTCCGCACCCCGCATCACTTCAGCCAGTTTGGCCCTGAGGGCTGCGGTCCTACCCTCAGCCTCGGCCCTGATCAGCTCCAACCTCACTTCGTATTCGCGCTCAAGATCCGAGCGAGCTCCCGCCACGCGGCGGTCGACATCTTCTTGGACTCGGGCTTCCCGCGCGGCGACGTCATCCTCCGCCTGAGTCACCAGGCGCTCCCTCGTCTCCAACCATTCAAGGTCAAGGTTGTGCTTGGCGGCCTCCAGCGTCAGCGCCTCCTCGCGCTTCAGGAGCTCCGCCTGGTCGATGGAAGCCCCCTTCAATGATACAAGGGCCGCTTGGCGCAGTTCCACCTGCCGCTCCAGAGAGTTGCTCCAGGCATGGAGCTCCCACGCGCGCTCCTCCGCATCCTTGCATCGTCGGTCTGCTTCCCGGGCCTCCTCGACGGCTTGGGAGCAGGCCTCCTGCGAGGCCACCAACGACGCTTCGGCCTTCGCGTTTTCAAGGTCACGCTGGTGACGCGCAAGGGCAACGGCTACCTTCAGCTTGCGCCTCTCCTTAGTGAGGTGCAGGCCTTCGGCCTGAAGGCGCGCATCCTCGCCAGCAAGCTCCGCACCGATCTGGCTCACCGCATCCGCCGCCCCCTGGAGCAACTCTTGACGAAGGGCGTGATGCCCCCGAGCGCGCCTAAGCACGTCTTCCGTGTCATGCTCTGTCTCTGGTGTATGCGGAGGGTCCTGAGGCGGCATTCCCCCTCCCGGCACGGGACTGGGGGCTGGCGCCCCAGCAATCGCCGAACGAACCTTGCCAGGAATCCGGCCTGGCGCCGGTGCGTCCCCAGAGGAGGAACTCAAGACTGACTTCAGCCAGTCACCATCCACGATCAGGGAAGGAGCACGAGGCAAGCTAGTTGTGCCCCAGGAGAGCTCGTAAAGGGAGGATAGCAGGCGCGCAGGCTCAAGGTGCCCAGCGGGACGGACCACTTCTCCGACCGGCACAGCGGCGGGGGCGTCGCTCGAGCTCGGCGCGCCCAGGGTCAGCGGTGAGGACAAAGCTTGGGGGGATGGCTCCTTGGCCATCTCTGTGAATTCGGCAGGAACGGCCCTGAAAGGCCGCGATCAGCTGCAAGAACTGTGAGGTAAAGGAGCAGAGAGAGAAGAGGACTTACTCGTCCATGGCAAAGTACTTCCTGCGCTTCAACATGCGGCAAGGGCGATCGTCGCCACCCAAGGCCTTCTTCCTCTTGCGGAGGCACTCGAAGTCTATGCAGAACCGGCCTAGGCGCTCGGCGCAAGGGTCGGCCTGTGGCAAGGAGGAGGCATCAAGGTGATCAGCACCGAGGGAATTGGCCTGGGGGACGCCGCCAAGCACAGCCTCACGAGGGACGGCCGGGGGCTCGGAAGCCCCGGCCACAGGAGCCGTAGGCCACAACTCCATGCCTACCGCTGCTCCAGGACGGGCTTCAGGGGATGTCGCCTTCGGGGCTCCATGCGGTGTCAACATCTCGACATCGGGCCCCTCAGCTCCCGGCGGTTCTCGTCTCGCCGCTCCATCGCCTGAGGCAGGACCGCCGTGGGCGACCGGAAGAGCAACCACAGCAACTGGGTTCTCGCGGGGTCCCATGAGGCCAACCGGACACATCCCCCACTCGTCAAAGCTGGGCATCTGCCTCACAAAATCGGCCTTGGCCGAGCAAAGATACAAGAGGGCAGCATCGTGTCGAAGGCTGCCTGGGGAAGGATCGCCAGTCAGGACCCGGAGCATCGTCCTCAGCACTTCAGGCGCCAGATCCTCCTCCTGGAGCCGCATGCGGTCTTTGTGCCCCGCAAAGGCCCACATCCGACAGGAGTTGCGCTGGAGAGGAGCAATGCAACGTTGGAGGAACTCCTTCACCACCTTGGGCGCCATCACATCGAGCGCACTCAAACTCTAGAACCGGCGCCAGACGAAGGCGAGCCGGGGGCTCGCGAGCGTCTCATGATCCCAGCCCAAGTTGGGAACAACGGGCGAGGTCGGGTGTGAGATCAAGGAGCTGGGCACCCCGGCATCCACATACGGTGGCGATCGCCACACAAAGTGCTACCCAAAGTGCAAGATGCTGCCCGATTTTGACGACGAGGCCACAGAGCCCATTTAGCCGAAAAACAAAATGGCCGATCAGCCGGACCGACCGCCCCGTGGCCGTGACAGGATGGCTAATGATGCCGCACACAAGTCAGCACACAATTTACATGAGCTCCTAGACAAAAAATCCGGTATGGCCAGGTCCATCTATGGATCTAGGAAGCGCGCTTAGGCACAGGATCAGGGCTACCAAAACGAGCATATTGATCGAATACCAGCCAGGAATCAACACGAGGCACAACAACCGTCGACAACATGCCATGACACGTCCAAATACAGGGGTGCCGCACACCCCCTGTGCTTCACCGATGAGGTGCTGGACCATGAATTTCCTGAAGGATTTAAACCCGTGAATATGGAAGGATACGACGGAATGATAGACCCTGGGGTCTGGATTGAGGACTTTATCCTTCACATCCATATGGCCCGTGGAGATGATCTCCACGCCATTAAATACCCACCCCTCAAGTTGAAAGGACCAGCTCGGCACTGGTTGAAAAGCCTCCCCGAAAACTCAATTGGAAGTTGGGAAGAACTTGAGGATGCTTTTAGGGCCAATTTTCAAGGGACCTATGTCTGACCTCCGGATGCAGACGACTTAAGTCACATAATTCAATAGCCTGGAGAGTCAGCCCGATAACTTTGGAACATATTTCTTACTAAGAAGAATCAAATCATCGACTGCCCGGATGCCGAAGCCTTAGCGGCCTTCAAGCACAGTGTCCGGGATGAATGGCTCGCCAGACACCTCGGCCAGGAAAAGCCGAGGACAATGGCAGCCTTAAAAGGCCTTATGACCCACTTTTGCGCGAGCGAGGACAGATGGCTGGCCCGTAGCGGTACCAACTACCCAGGCACATCCGAAGTAGGGGATGGCAACGGGAATCCGCGACGGAATAAAAACAAGCGTTGAAACAATGAAAATAGCCCAGATAACACGACGGTCAACACCGGATTCAGGGGCTCTCGACCCGGTCAACGGAAGAAGCCATTTAAAGGCAGCAGAGATGGACCGTCCAGCCTAAATAAGAGTCTAGACAAATTATGTCAGATTCATGGCACCCCCGAAAAACCCGCAAACCACACCCACAGAGAGTGCTGGATTTTCAAGCAGGCCGGCAAGCTAAATGCCGAACACAAGGGGAGGGAGACGCCAAGTGAAGACAAGGATGAGCCTCGCCAGCCATCCCACCAGAAGTCAAAACAGTGAATATGATTTACGCAACTCACATTCCAAAGAGAAGGCGCAAATGCGCACTCCGAGACGTATACGCTGTAGAGCCCGTCGCCCCAAAATTCAATCCCTGGTCGGCCTGTCCGATCACCTTTGATCGCAGGGATCATTCGACTAGTATCCGGCACGGAGGATCGGCCGCCTTTGTGCTCGACCCAATAATTAACGGATACCATCTCAGCCGAGTCCTCATGGACGGCGGCATCAGTCTCAATCTGATATATCAGGACACTGTCTGCAAAATGGGGATAGACCCGTCAAGAATCAGCCGAAGTAATACTACCTTTAAAGGAGTAATACGAGGCATAGAGGCCCGCTGCACGGGTTCTCTAGTACTAGAGGTTGTATTCGGTTCTCCCGACAACTTCCGGAGCGAAGACATAATCTTTGACATCGCTCCATTTCGAAGCGGCTATCACGCACTACTCAGAAGAATGGCCTTCGCTCGTTTCAACGCAGTACCGCACTACGCTTATCTTAAACTCAAGATGCCTGGTCCACGTGGCGTCATCAAAGTTAGTGGAAACACAGAGCGTTCCTTACGTGCGGAAGAATATGTGGCGGCTCTAGCAGCCAAACACTAAACGACCCCTTCAACCAGAATAAACGGTTGGTCGTCAAGACCACGGACACGGTTAGACGAGTCTGGCGCTCCACCAGATGTAACCGCCCAGATAAACCTGAGCTTAGGTCGATGGATATACCCCCACAGGCGGTGCTAGAGGCTGGTCACAAAAAAATCCCATAGTTCGGCTTGACCCTATTAATACAATAACAGATTGCATCTTCATGGTTCGTTGAGCTTAACCAACTCTTCGCACAAAGTCTCTCACCCGGGGTTTTCCCCTTTTTTCAGATGATCATCGTGCTACACCCTTCCAGGATACGACACAACAGAGATAAAGGCGTAGACGTGCAGCAGGGCCCCGCTCAAAGGTTTCTTTTTAGATTAAGACCCTGCGTAAACCTTTTTTTAATGTCTCTTGTTGCTTCATACCCTCCGGTCACTTAACGCAATGGGGAGGGATACTGGCGTTCTTGAAACTTTGTCACGCCAGACTAATGCATGTACCTGGGAACACATGGCTCATTATCAAGGGCGTTACTCGGCCCAGTATATATTGTAAAGTCCGAATACCTTAGGGAGTGTTCGGCGTCGCGTGTTTGGCCTTATATGCATCAGCTCCGAATCATGTCTTTGGTCAAATGTTGGGTTTGCCCGGCTCCCGTGTTTTGCTACCTTACGTTCCGCTCTATCGGCTAAGAGGGCACCGGGAGAACTACTGCGATTGTGCCCTGGTTCATCTGGGTGAGCACCTTTGTAGAGAAAGCCAAAAACTGACTATCATGATATAGAGCGAGACTGGTCAACCACTCGATGACTCGGCGGAATCTTCGCAATTCCTCCGCATTAACGAAGGACTGGTTTCCCGGTCATGTACGTACATGCACCACATTCGGATGAACGTGGAAGTACCAGGGGCTATATAGTAGCCCCACCGTCAAACTCCTATGGCAAAGTGAAAGTGTTAAAGCTATATAGTCCAATTGCCTGGCTTGCTGCGCTATCACCTCCTTAATGGACCAAGACGTTGGATCAAGTGTGATTACGCGCTTTTTCGAACACCGCCGCATTATATGCGTGGGGGCTGAAGCCGACGACTGCAAACTTTCAGGTTATATACATACATACATAAACGGCTGCACAAGAGGCACTATAATACTTTCAGGCAAAAGTATAAACACAACCTTTATAACCAAAATAGCATTGTCTTTACAATTCAGACACATGTCACTCAAACATGATACTCTTCGAGCACTGAGCCTCAATTAAACGGGCACCTTCTAGGACTTCTTCAAAATAGTGCTCGGCTGGGTCCTGGCCTCCCGCCGGACCCCGGGTTGCAATAGCGGTGGCTTGCATCCCTGCCCAGTACGTCTTAACATGGGCAAGGGCTATCCGCGCACCGTCCATGCACGCCGACCTCTTCACAGCGTCGATATGCGACACAACACCAAGGAATTGTTGCACCATACCAAAATAACTGTCCAGCCTTGGCCCCTTCGGCCAAAGATGATCCACGACAGACCTCACAGCAAGCCCGGACAACCTATGGAGCTCGGCCCATGCGGCCATTCTCTCATTCAACGGCAGTGGACGCGTCAGAGCACTGAACTGCGACCAGAACAACCTTTCTACCTCACGATCTTTCCGATCTTTGTAAAACTCAGTAGCATCAGCAGCACTCTTTGCCAAGTCTGCATAAGCATCTGCAGCACTCCACAACTGGTCCAGAGAGGCATACTTCGGATATTCGAACTTTATCCACAACAAATAGGACCTCCCAGCCACGATATCTCCGGCTTCACGAAGCTCCTCCCTTATCCCTCTCATTTCAGAGCGAGTTTCCTTGGCTGCCTCCAGGGCCTTCTTCAGGTCAGCCGCTTTCGCTTTGTTTTCCTTTTCAAGGAGCTCATAGCGGTCGGTGACATCTCTCAGCTCAACAACCATCTTGTCTATCCTGTTCGGCTCTTAACTCTTCGACCGCCTTCAGTGCGGCCACATCACTTATTCGGGCTTGTTCCTTGGCTCGGGCAAGCTCCGCCCGAAGGGTCTCTATGGTAGCAGCTCCATCTGCAGCCACATCATATTATAGATACTAGCATCATGCTCCTCTTAACATTTGCTGACAAGCCAAACATGCATACCCAGGGCTTCATTAAGCCGCTTGTTAACAAGCGTGATGTCGGCATCTGCCACGTCAAGCTACCGCTTCAGTTCGGCAAAATCAGCAATCCGGTAAGCTGCCGGACCCTCAGCCGCCTGCACATAAAAGCAGCGTGATTAGTACTTGGAATTATGATCCTCTGTTTGCCACCTCTGGATGGCAACCAGGGTCTCAGGGGCTACTATCTATACAGAGCACACCTAGCGTGTGCGGTACCGTCCAAAATACATACATATTACTTTGTGTACCTCAAAGCCTCTTAGCAGGCTCGTAAAAGCTTCATTCAAACCGCTCTTGGCGGATGAAATCCTCTCAACCACCGTAACCATTAAACTACGGTGCGCCTCCGAGATAGCCGCTTGCTCCAGAAAACCCATCAGTACGTCCGGTTGTGCACCGGACAGTTGCGTACTCTTTCTGTCGCTCCCCTTAGGAGCCAAATACCCCGGACTTTGGGCGACCGAAGAGTTACCTTCTGGCCTTTGCGGATCAAGAGAAATCCTCCGTGACGACACCTCGGGGTCGCCCGCCCCATGAGGCGGGGAGGCAGGAGAAGGTGTTTTGCTCTCCATAATCTCCGTAAGAAGATCCCCCGAAGACGAACTCTGTCGAGAAGGGCTATGATCCTGACTGCAAGATATATGTCTCGGTTATTGTTCTCGGAGATAAAGTAGGATATATTTACCAAATTGCTTTTGCTCACTTACAGCTCGGTTGAGGGCTGGCCCCTTTGCAGTCGCTGTATGGTAAGGACGCCCTCCGGGGCAGGGCTCCTTGGCCAAGGTTTCTTCCCTCGTTTGGAGACCTCAGTTTCCAAGTCTTCAGGGGTGGCCCTTTTCTTTCTGTGGGGGGAGGGGATTCTAGACTCACCTCCCTGATTACCCTCCTTCGCGGGGATGCTAATTCCCCCGGTTTGGATGTGTAATGTGTGAAGCCTGCTTTCGGCTTCTTTATTCCTCCCTTCATCTTCCCCTGATGGCGCTCGGTAAGGCGCGCACTCAAGCATCCTGGCTAGTATACGATCCGGTGAGCCTTCGGGAAGGGGGGCCGAACACCTGATCCTCTCTGCCTTCCTTATCCAGTCCTGGCCGAGAGCAATTTTTCAGAATGATGTCGTGATAAATAAAAAGACAACATGTTCGGTCGCGGAATTACTCTCCTGGGTTTCCGGACGATTACAATTGAGACCCGCATCCTCGATGGTGTCCGGACACGTTATTCGTGGCCCGAAGAACAACCCATACATCTCTTCGAGCGTCACGCCGAAGAATTTTTGAATAGTCCATGGTCCTTCCGGGTTGAACTTCCACATACGGAGAGATCGACGTTGGCATGGCAGGACCCGACAAACTAACATAACTTGCATTACCTTGACAAGACTGACATCCCTCTTGAGTAGATCTCAGATGCGGCTTTGCAACGTCAGCATGTTATTAACTGGCCCCCAGTCCAGCCCCTTGTTGACCCATGACGCCAGTTGAGGCGGAGGGCCCGAGCGGAAGCCGGGGGTGGCGGCCCACTTTGTACCTCGGGGAGTTATGATGTAAAACCACTCCCGTTGCCATAAATTGGAAGTTTCCTTGAAGGAAACCTTTGGACATGGGACGTCGGCACCTTTGCTTATTATAGTGCCTCCGCACACCGCGTGGCGCCCGTCAATCATCTTTAGCCTCACGTTGAAGGTCTTGAGCCATAGGCCGAAGTGGGGAGTGATGCGGAGGAAGGCTTGCTACGTCTTGAGCTTACGTTGGTTTTCCTTGAAGAGGAAAGGGTGATGCAGCAAAAGTAGCGTAAGTATTTCCCTCAATTTTTGAGAACCAAGGTATCAATCCAGTAGGAGGCTCCTCAAAAGTCCCACGCACCTACACAAACAAACAAAGAACTCGCAACCAACACAATAAAGGGGTTGTCAATCCCTTCACGGCCACTTGCGAAAGTGAGATCTGATAGAGATAGTATGATACGATAAATATATTTTTGGTATTTTATAATATAGATGCAAAAAGTAAAGATGGAAATAAAAGTAGACTGGAAGCAAATATGATAAGAGATAGACCCGGGGGCCATAGGTTTCACTAGTGGCTTCTCTCAAGATAGCATAAGTATTACGGTGGGTGAACAAATTAAAGTCGAGCAATTGATAGAAAAGCGAATAATTATGAGATTATCTAGGCATGATCAAGTATATAGGCATCACGTCCGCAACAAGTAGACCGACTCCTGCCTGCATCTACTACTATTACTCCACACATTGACCGACTCCTACCTTCATCTAGATTATTAAGTTCATAAGAACAGAGTAACGCCTTAATCAAGATGACATGATGTAGAGGGATAAACTCATGCAATATGATATAAACCACATCTTTTGATCCTCGATGGCAACAATACAATACGTGCCTTGCAACCCCTGTTGTCACTGGGTAAGGACACCGCAAGATTGAACCTAAAGATAAGCACTTCTCCCATGGAAACAAAGATCAATCTAGTAGGCCAAACCAAACTGATAATTCGAAGAGACTTGCAAAGATAACTCTATCATACATAAATGAATTTAGAGAAGATTCAAATATTATTCATAGATAAACTTGATCATAAACCCACAATTCATCGGATCTCGACAAACACACCGCAAAAAGAGTTTACATCAAATAGATCTCCACAAGAGAGGGGGAGAACATTGTATTGAGATCCAAAAAGAGAGAAGAAGCCATATAGCTAATAACTATGGACCCATAGGTCTTTGGTAAACTACTCACAACTCATCGGAGGGGCTATGGTGTTGATGTAGAAGCCCTCCATGAACGATTCCCCCTTCGGCGGAGTGCCGGCGAAGGCTCCAAGATGAGATCTCACGGATACGGCGGTGGAAATAGTGTTTCGTTGGCTCCCTGGATGTTTTCGGGGTACGTAGGTTTATATAGGAGGAAGAAGTACGTCGGTGGCCGCCCGAGGCCCACGAGACAGGGGGCGCGCCCTGTAGGGGGGGCTCCCTACCCTCTCGTGGCCGCCTCGGCTGCTTCTTGACTTGCACTCCAAGTCCTCTGGATCACGTTCATTCCAAAAATCACGCTCCCGAAGGTTTCATTCCGTTTGGACTCCGGTTGATATTCCTTTTCTTCGAAATACTGAAATAGGCAAAAAATAAGCAATACGGGCTGGGCCTCCGGTTAGTAGGTTGGTCCCAAAAATGATATAAATGTGTAAAATAAAGCCCATAAACATCCAAAAGGGGTAATATAATAGCATGGAACAATAAAAAATTATAGATACGTTGGAGACATATCAAGCATCCCCAAGCTTAATTCCTGCTCGTCCTCGAGTAGGTAAATGATAAAAAGAGAGTTTTTGATGTGGAATACTACCTAGCATAATTCTCAATGTAATTTTCTTTATTGTGGCATGAATGTTCAGATGCAAATGATTCAAAATAAAAGTTCATATTGATAAAAGAAATAGTAACACTTCAAGCATACTAATCAAATTAATCATGTCTTCTCAAAATAACATGGTAAAAGAAAGTTCATCCCTACAAAATCATATAGTTAGGCTATGCTTCATTTTCGTCACACAAAGATGTTCCCAACTTCTATACCCCCGATGACAAGCCAAGCAACTGTTTCATACTTAAATAATCTCAAACTTTTTCAACCTTCACGCAATACATGAGCGTGAGCCATGGATATAGCACTATGGGTGGAATAGAATATGATGATGGGATTGTGTGGAGAAGACAAAAAAGGAGAAAGTATCACATTGACGAGGATAATCAACGGGCTATGGAGATGCCAATCAATTGATGTCAATATGAGGAGTAGGGATTGCCATGCAACGGATGCACTAGAGCTAAAAATGAATGCTCAACAAAAGAAAACTAGTGGGTGTGCATCCAACTTGCTTGCTCACGAAGACCTAGGGCATTTGAGGAAGCCCATCGTAGGAATATACAAGCCAAGTTCTATAATGAAAAATTCCCACTAGTATGAAAAAGACGACCTATGAGAGTCAATATATGAAAAACATGGTGCTACTTTGAAGCAGAATATATGAGACTTACTACATGAAGAACAAGGTGCTACTTTGAAGCACAAGTGTGGAAAAAGAGATAGTAACATTGCCCTTTTTATTTATTTTCTTTTTTTTCTTTTTTTCCTTTTTCCTTTTTTTCTTTTTTTCCTTTTTTTGGGTAATGCTCTAATAATGATGATCATCACACTTCTATTGATTACAACATATGAATTACAACTCGAAACTAGAACAAGATATGACTCTATATGAATGCCTCCAGCGGTGTACCGGGATGGTGCAATGAATCAAGAGTGACATGTATGAAAATTATGCACGGTGGCTTTGCCACAAATACGATGTCAACTACATGATCATGCAATGGCAATATGACAAAAGTAAAGTATGTCATGATGATGAATGGAACGGTGGAAAGTTGCATGGCAATATATCTCGGAATGGCTATGGAAATGCCATAATAGGTAGGTATGGTGGCTGTTTTGAGGAAGATATAAGGAGTTTTATGTGTGATAGAGCATATCGTATCATGGGGTTCGGATGCACCGGCGAAGTTTGCACCAACTCTCAAGGTGAGAAAGGGCAATGCACGGTACCGAAGAGGCTAGCAATGGCGGAACGGTAAAAGTGCGTATAATCCATGGACTCAACATTAGTCAAAAAACTCATATACTTATTGCAAAAATTTAGAAGTCATCAAAAATCAAGCACTACGTGCATACTCCTAGGGGGATATATTGGTAGGAAAAGACCATCGCTCGTCCCCGACCGCCACTCATAAGGATGCACAAGCCACGTACACTTCATGTTTCAAATTTGTTGCACAACTTTAACCATACGTGCATGCTATGGAACTTGCTAACTTTAACACAAGCATTCTTTAAATTCATAATCACCCAACTAGCATGACTTTAATATCACTACCTCCATATCTCAAAACAATTATCAAGTATCAAATTGATCATAGCATCCAATTGACTTTCTATGATAGTTTTTATCATGCCCAACTTGGATGCCTACCATTCTAGGACAAATTTTATAACCATAGCAAATACCAAGCTGTTTTAAAAGACTCTCAAAATAATATAAGTGAAGCATGAGATACTAGCAATTTCTACAAAAATAAGTCACCGCCATGCTCTAAAAGATATAAGTGAAGCACTAGAGCAAAAACTATCAAGCTCAAAAATATAAGTGAAGCACATAGCAAATTCTAATAAATTCTAATCAAGTAGGCTTCTCCAAAAGGTGTGTACATCAATGATGATTGTGGAAAACTAAAAGCAAAGACTAACATAATACATGACGCTCCAAGCAAAACACATATCATGTGGCGAATAAAAATATAGCTCCAAGTAAAGTTACCAATGAACGAAGACGAAAGAGGGGATGCCATCCCGGGGCATCCCCAAGCTTAGGCTTTTGGATATTCTTTAATATCTTGGGGTGCCATGGGCATCCCCAAGCTTCGGATCTTGCCACTCCTTATTCCATAGTTCATAAAAGCTTTACCCAAAACTTGAAAACTTCACAACACAAAACTCAACAGGAAATCTTATAAGCTCCGTTAGTGAAATAAAAACAAAACCACCACATAAGGTACTGTAATGAACTCATTCTTTATTTATTTTTGTGTTAAACCTACTGTAATCCAACTTCTCTATGGTTTATAAACTATTTTACTAGCCATAGATGCATCGAAATAAGCAAACAACACACGAAAAACAGAATCGGTCAAAAACAGAACCGTCTGTAGCAATCTGTAACTAACGCAAACTTATGGAACTCCAAAAATCCTAAAAAAATAGGAAGTCCTGTAAAAAATTTCTATTGATCAGCAGCAAAACGAATCAATGCAAAAGAATGTTTCTGTGATTTAAAAAAACTAAATTCGTGCATGCAAAGTTTCTGTTTTTTCAGCAGAATCAAATCAACTATCATCATAGGTTATCCTATAGGTTCTACTTGGCACAAACACTAATTAAAAGATAAAAACACATCTAAACAGAAGGTAGATGCAAGATTTATTATTAAATAGGAACAAAAACAAAAAACACAAAGAAAATTGGGTTGCCTCCCAACTAGTGCTATCGTTTAACGCCCCCAGCTAGGCATAAAAGCGAAGATAGATCTAAGTAGTGTCATCTTTGGCACTAAATTCCTCAATAGAGCACTTATGATCTCTAGGGGTTCCTCCCTTTTTAGCAATGACTATACCTTTAGGAAAAAATTCAAGAAATTCGTTGGTAGCAAAAGGTTCCTTAACGATAGAGAGACAATTGGGATGAACACTTAGGATTTGAGATCCGCGTCTCCCTTACTAGAAGATTCACCCTTATTTTTAGGAACTTATATAAACTTGGCAGTTTTAATAGGGAGTTTTGGAGTGTTTTTCATGGAGGAAAACGCAGAACCTAAGTTTGTAATGATATCCTCAAGTTTACCAATTCTAGCAGAGTCTAGATCTATTTTTTCATTAACTATAGGTTCTTTATCTTTAAGATTTTTCAAAGTGACTCCAACCCTAGATACATATTGGGTAATGTGATTATGAATATTTTTATCCAAATTTTCAATTAACTCGACCGTGGAAATTTTATTTTCAATAATCTCAAGCCGTTGCATAACGTGTTCTAAAGTTAAAACAGTTCCATTGACAAAGAGAGGTGGTGGGCCAAACAAATCTAACATAGCATTATAAGCATCAAACGTATGGCTACTCAAGAAATCACCTCCGGCGACAGTATCAAGAACACATCTATTCCAAGGAGTGATGCCTACATAAAAATTGCAGAGAAAAACAGAAGTGGAAAGCTTCCTAGTAGATCTAGTTTGAGCATTGCAAATTCTATGCCAAGCATCTTTTAAGTTTTCTCCCTCCCTTTGCTTAAAATTAAGAATTTCATGTTTGGGAGTAATAATAACGAAAGGAGGACTAGCCATAACGACAAGATAAACGATCTAACACACGAGCAAGCAGTAAAAGGCAAGCGAAAGAGAGAGGAGGAGATTGGGAAAGAGAGGGCGAATAAAACGGCAAGGGTGAAGTGGGGGAGAGGAAAACGAGAGGCAAATGGCAAATAATGCAAATGCGAGGGAGATGAGTTTGTGATGGGTACTTGGTATGTCTTGACTTGAGCGAAGACCTCCCCGGCAACGGCACCATAAATCCTTCTTGCTATGTCTTGAGCTTGCGTTGGTTTTCCTTGAAGAGGAAAGGGTGATGGAGCAATAGTAGCGTAAGTATTTCCCTCAGTTTTTGAGAACCAAGGTATCAATCCAGTAGGAGGCTCCTCAAAAGTCCCACGCACCTACACAAACAAATAAAGAACTCGCAACCAACGCAATAAAGGGGTTGTCAATCCCTTCACGGGCACTTGCGAAAGTGAGATCTGATAGAGATAGTATGATAAGATAAACATATTTTTGGTATTTTATAATATAGATGCAAAAAGTAAAGATGCAAATAAAAGTAGATTGGAAGCAAATATAATAAGAGATAGACCCGGGGGCCATAGGTTTCACTAGTGGCTTCTCTCAAGATAGCATAAGTATTATGGTGGGTGAACAAATTACTGTTGAGCAATTGATAGAAAAGCGAATAATTATGAGATTATCTAGGCATGATCATGTATATAGGCATCACGTCCGCAACAAGTAGACCGACTCCTGCCTGCATCTACTACTATTACTCCACACATCGACCAACTCCTGCCTGCATCTATAGTATTAAGTTCATAAGAACAGAGTAATGCCTTAAGCAAGATGACATGATGTAGAGGGATAAACTGATGCAATATGATATAAACCCCATCTTTTTATCCTTGATGGCAAAAATACAATACGTGCCTTTCAACACCTTCTGTCACTGGGTAAGGACACCGCAAGATTGAACCCAAAGCAAAGCACTTCTCCCATGGCAAGAAAGATCAATCTAGTAGGCCAAACCAAACTGATAATTCGAAGAGACTTGCAAAGATAACTCAATCATACATAAAAGAATTCAGAGAAGATTCAAATATTATTCATAGATAAACTTGATCATAAACCCACAATTCATCGGATCTCGACAAACACACCATAAAAAGAGTTTACATCGAATAGATCTCCACAAGAGAGGTGGAGAACATTGCATTGAGATCCAAAAAGAGAGAACAAGCCATCTAGCTAATAACTATGGACCCGTAGGTCTGTGGTAAACTACTCACAACTCATGGGAGGGGCTATGGTGTTGATGTAGAAGCCCTCCATGGTCGATTCCCCCTCCGACGGAGAGCAGGCGAAGGCTCCAAGATGGGATCTCGCGGGTACATAAGGTTATGGCGGTGGAAATTGTGTTTCCTTGGCTCCCTGGATGTTTTCGGGGTACGTAGGCTTATATAGGAGGAAGAAGTACGTCGGTGGCTGCCCGAGGGGCCCACGAGACAGGGGGCGCGCCCTATAGGGGGGCGCCCTACCCTCTCGTGGCCACCTCTGCTGCTTCTTGACTTGCAATCCAAGTCCCCTGGATCACGTTCGTTGCAAAAATCATGCTCTCGAAGGTTTCATTCCGTTTGGACTCCGTTTGATATTCCTTTTCTTCTAAATACTGAAATAGGCAAAAAAAAACAGCAATGCGGGCTGGGCCTCCGGTTAGTAGGTTAGTCCCAAAAATGATATAAATGTGTAAAATAAAGCCCATAACCATCCAAAAGGGGTAATATAATAGCATGGAACAATAAAAAATTATAGATACATTGGAGACGTATCAAGGCTTCACACACGACGATAAATGACGAGATGTGGAGAATGGAATCCAGAGCTAGATTGTGGAAGTCTAGCCCGTAATAGAACGTGAGCCCTCTCACAAAGAGATCAAGACTAAAACCTAGACCTCGAAGGAAGTGGGAAATAAATACGATGCTCTCGTTGGGCTCGGGAGTGGGGATGACCTGCCTTGAGGCAGGCAGCCTGTGCGAGATTTCAGCGGTGAGATACCTGGCCTCCCTAAGCTTCTTGATGTCCTCCTCTGTGACAGAGGAGGGCATCCACCAGCCTTGAAGGTTGGATCCAGACATGGTTGAAGGTCCGAAGTTCTTAAGCTTGAGCCTTGGGTGTTGGAACTCGAGGTACGGGAGGGGAAGGATCGAGCGTGAGAAGAAAAGGACATGCCTTGGCCCCCTTATAAAGAGGACGAATATCAAGCGTCCCCCGCGTGACCGTTTGGGACTTGCCTAAAATCGAGGAGTCATATTAAACAAGCGCGGTTGGGTTACCCACACCTGTATTGATGAGAATCCCGTGATAAGGGGATCACGATCACTGCTTCGACAAGACGTGCCAATAAAACCGCCTCGCAGCACGTGTAGTGGCTGGATGTGAAAAACGGTTCGAATAATGACCGGGCTGTGGCGTGATGTCATGCTATGAAAAGTCGTCAACAGATTAGATTGTGGAATATTGTGCTCCCTACGGTGGTATGTGGAATTTGTTTTGCAGAGCCGGACACGATTCTTGTGTTCAAAAGCTTCTATGGATTATTCGGAGAAGGAACCTGCCTTGCAATGCCGAAGACAATCTGCGCGCCGGACTCATCGTCATTGAAGCCTGGTTCAGGGGCTACTGAGGGAGTCCTGGATTAGGGGGTCCTCCGACAGCCAAACTATATACTTTGGCCGGACTGTTGGACTATGAAGATACAAGATTGAAGACTTCGTCCCGTGTCTAGGTGGGACTCTCCTTTGCGTGGAAGGCAAGCTTGGCAATTTGGATATGTAGATCTCCTTCTCTGTAACCGACTCTGTGTAACCCTAGCCCCCTCGGTGTCTATATAAACTGGAGGGTTTAGTCCATAGGAGAACAACAATCATAATCATACGCTAGCTTCTAGGGTTTAGCCTTTATGATCTCGTGGTAGATCAACTCTTGTAATACTCATATCATCAAGATCAATTAAGCAGGACGTAGGGTATTACCTCCATTGAGAGGGCCCGAACCTGGGTAAAACATCGTGTCCCCCGCCTCCTGTTACCATTAGCCTTAGACGCATAGTTCGGGACCCCCTACCTGAGATCCGCCGGTTTTGACACCGACAGTGGCATTGCTTGTTTACCAGATACAGTAAGTCAACATCAGCTAAAGAGTTTTTTTAAGGGCATGGGACCGTGGGGACACCAGAACACTCAGCAGCATAAAGGAGCAACTTACTTATCATACTGGGGAAAATAGTAGGAGTACCATTTCTAACACAGTTTAATTGCATCGTATCATTGGAGGCATTAGATTAACAATAACACTGGTTAGACATGTCCCTAAGGTAACAGTGTGATCGCTTCATTTTACATGTGCCCTTACATTAACAACAGCAAAAGGTTGGTACAAGGACATGTGATAGTGGACGCATCAGCACAATGTACCTACAAGGAGGCATAAAGGGGTGATGCCGAGTTTGTTCATGCTCTGTGACATCAGCAAATCTAATCCTGGAGACCTTTTACTATGTGAGGGCAGCAAATCTAATCCTAGAGACCTTTTACTATGTGAGGGTAGCAAGTCTAATCCTGGAGACCTTTTACTATGTGAGGGCAGTAAATCTAATCCTAGAGACCTTTTACTATGTGAGGGCAGCAAATCTAATCCTGGCGACCTTTTACATTGTGAGGGCAACAATTCTAATCCTGGAGACCTTTTACTATGTGAGGGCAGCAAATCTAATCCTGGAGACCTTTTACTATGTGAGGGTAGCAATTCTAATCCTGGAGACCTTTTACTATGCGAGGGCAACAAATCTAATCCTGGACATACTAAAAATTCGAATGCATGAAGTAGCTTTACCTCTAATAATACTAAAAATTTAGGTGGCTTTGGAAGAGCTGATGGGAGTAGAAAAAGATGCACATGCAGACACATGGGGAGCTAGGGCAGTAGAGCAAGGCCGCTTTCGAAGAACTTATACCTGAGGGTCGTCGAGATGTCGGCGGCAACAGGTCGGATCTGTGCACAATAGGACAGGGAGGAAGAAGGGTCGGAGGACCTCCCGAGCCGGCGCTGTGTAGGAGAGAACGGCACGAGCAGAAGGTCGGGCCCCTCCGGCAGCTATGGGTTTCCTCCCTCGCCGACAGTAGTAGTAGTATTGTTCACTTGTGCTCCCCGGCCCTCCATTCATTGACCAACCCCACGGGTGAATAAATGTACAATACTAGTATTTATATAGAACGAACAAGCTTGAACTATTTTCGCATAGTTAAAAGTTGAGGGCGGGGCTTTTCCCGGGCAGTACGCGCGACAGTTTTCGCGTAGGAGGTTTGACAGAGAGGTGAGCAGGGTGAGGGAGTAGCGGATTCAACTTACTTACTGCTGGAAAGGTCGGGCTGTCCGATTTGATGGCGCGTTACTACTGGAAAGACTTGTGATATGACTACTCACTATAGTCATGAATTACTGGCGATACGACCGGGGTGATGCCCCCCTTCCGTTCCGCACTCTAATCTGGTGCATGACACGTCGACCCGGGTGCTGGCTCTCCCACATGTCGGTGAAGTATGTAGGAGGAGTGCGAACCACGGTAGAGGAGTGTGAACCACGGTAGCCCAGTGAATCAACAGTAGAAAACAATGTGCTGATATGGCCATAAAAACAATGTGCTACGGTCCAGACCATAGCATGTATAGTACTACTCCTGTTTGTTTGGATCCCTGAGTTAGAGCTAGTTTGGGTTGAAATAGCCTCAAATTATCCAAACACGAGGGGTTGGTTTGAGCTAGTTTGCTCTAACCCAGCTAAAAAAACTAGGTACTAGGGACTTTTTAGTTGGGACTAGAAAAAGTCCTAGGACTTATGAACAAAACAGGGCCTCAAGCACCTATGGAGGCGACTGACGCTAGCGTCTATCACGTGTCAGGAGACGTTCCCGTCGATGACGAGGTGCCTATGGTGCCTATTGTGCACCGTGACCAAGGCGGAGAGGAAAACGAGAGAACTACATATTTATTTACGGTGTAGATTCACTCATTTTGCTCCGTATGTACTCCGTCTCGGTGTAGTCTAGTCACTCGTTGAAATCTCTAGAAAGGCAAATACTCCTTTCTGGTTTACAGGGCTATACTAGCAAGTAATAGTGGGCTCACATAGCAATTTTGTCTCATGCAAGAGCCTGGCTATATGCGTGCTCCAATGTTCAAAACTGCCACGTTCAGGTTGTGCTTGGCTCTTCGCCTCTTCAAGAAGACAAACAATGATGTTACAACTACTGCTTCTACAGTATCGAATCCACCGTTGCATGTCCGTCCACCGTGAGCGGGAGGGATAGCTTGTTGTAGTACTACTATAAGCAAAATCATGTCCTCGTCCGCGAGCCACCGCGCGGATGGGCGAGGGAGAAGGTGAGTAGTAAAATCAAGCTTCTGCTCGTTGTACGAGTTGACGCGACACATCATAGCACTAGCCCCGCATGGTTTCCTCTAAACTTGGCTGAAAGACCCGCAGTGTACAATACTCCATTTGATGCAACCTCTAACATACCCCACCACAAATTAAAAAATATATTCCTGTCTTGACTAGATGAGTGTGCAAACTACAATCACCAGGATGTTTGTTCAGGAAGTGTTGCATACTTGTGCGAGTTGACGCGACACATCAAAGTAGTACTACTAGTAGTACTACCTCCGATCCTAATTTCTCTGCGCATGAGGCTGGTCATAGTGGGAGTAATATAGGAAGTAACATAGATGCCACATAAGAAAAAATGTTGAGGTGGCAAGTAATTAATGAGGAGAGAGGCAAATAGAGTAACATAAGGCTAGTCATAGTGGGGAGTAACTTAGACTAGTGTTATGCATATGGCACTAGTCTAAGTTATTACCTTCATAATGCAAAGTAACATAATGGTAGTATCATAGATGGCTTCATTATCTTGTCTTGGAAAGCGCTATGTTATAGTAACATATTATGTTACCATCTCTTATTAATTACGTGCCACATAAGCAGAATTTTCTCGAAGTGCGCTATGTTACTACTCCCTCCGTCTAGGTGTATAAGTCATCTTAGGTTGTGCACCGCGACCAAGGTGGAGGAAAAACAAGAGAACTTAATGTCTTTTTGCTAATTAATAGCATTGCATGCAATGAACTAACCACTGCATGTCATGTTCGTTAGTCTCAAGTCATTAAAAGCATGCATGACCCACATCTCTCATTGGTTGATATGTCATGAAACAAGAAATGAGAATTGAGTTAATTACCGTGTGAGGGAGTCCTGGACTAGGGGGTGTCCGGACAGCCGGACTATCATCGTCAGCCGGACTCCAAGACTACGAAGATACAAGATTGAAGACTCTGTCCTGTGTCCGGATGGGACTTTCCTTGGCGTGGAAAGCAAGCTTGGCGATACGGATATGTAGATCTCGTACCATTGTAACTGACTCTGTGTAACCCTAGCCCTCTCCGGTGTCTATATAAACCGGAGGGCTTTAGTCCGTAGGACACACAACCATTACAACAATCATACCATAGGCTAGCTTCTAGGGTTTAGCCTCCTTGATCTCGTGGTAGATCCACTCTTGTACTACCCATATCATCAATATCAATCAAGCAGGAGTAGGGTTTTACCTCCATCGAGAGGGCCCGAACCTGGGTAAAAACATCGTGTCCCTTGTCTCCTGTTACCATCCGCCTAGACGCACAGTTCGGGACCCCCTACCCGAGATCCGCCGGTTTTGACACCGACATTGGTGCTTTCATTGAGAGTTCCTCTGTGTCGTCACCGATAGGCTTGATGGCTTCTTCAATCAACAACAATGACGTCCAGGGTGAGACTTTTCTCCCGGACAGATCTTCGTATTTGGCGGCTTCACACTGCGGGCTAATTCACTTGGCCATCTGGAGCAGATCGAAAGCTACGCCCCTGGCCGTCAGGTCAGATTTGGAAGCCTAAACTTCACGGCGGACATCCGCGGAGACTTGATCTTCGATGGATCCAATCCGCAGCCGAGCGTGCCGCACTGTCGTGATGGGCATGATCTAACTCTGCTGTCGGACAGTACCTCAGAGGCCGCACACGAATCCGCTCCGACCCATAGTCCGGAGCCGATCGCGCAGATCGAGGACGGGTGGCTGGACACCGCCTCGGGAGCTGCAACTTCCACGGCGATGGAGCCGAACACTAACCCCGTCCCTTATAAAGCTCGTGACTCCGAGGTGCCGGACTCCCTGCTGGACTCCGAACCTCCTGCGCCCCTGCCAATCGAATCTGATTGGGCGCCGATCATGGAGTTCACCGCTGCAGACATCTTTCAGCACTCGCCCTTTGGCGACATCTTAAATTCTCTAAAGCATCTCTCGCTATCCGGAGAGCCCTGGCCGGATTATGGCCAGGATGGTTGGGATGCGGACGACGAAGAAATTCAAAGCCCACCCACCACCCACTTTGTAGCCACTATCGACGATCTAACCGACATGCTAGACTATGACTCTGAAGACATTGACGGTATGGACGACGATGCCGGAGACGAACAAGAACCAGCGCCTACAGGGCACTGGAAGACCACCTCGTCATATGACATATACATGGTGGACACCCCAAAAGATGGGGACGGCGAGGAAGCAGCGGAGGTAGATTCCTTAAAGAAACAGCCCAAGCACCAATGTCAGTGGCGCTGCTCTAAATCCCACCACAGCAAGAATGGAGATTCCGGCACAGGAGATAATAACATCCCGGAAAGTGCCGAAGACAATCCCCTCCAGCAAGATTCAGTGCAGGAGGATGCAGAAGCAAGCCCTCACGAGAGAGCGGCAGACGAAGAGGTCGAGGATGATAATTACATACCTCCCTCCGGAGACGAGGCAAGCCTCGACGACGACGAATTCGTCGTGCCCGAGGATCCCGTCGAACAAGAGCATTTCAAACGTAGGCTAATGGCCACAGCAAATAGCCTAAAGAAAAAGCAGCAGCAGCTTCAAGCTGATCAAGACCTGCTGGCCGACAGATGGACCGAGGTCCTCGCGGCCGAAGAGTATGAACTCGAACGTCCCTCCAAGAGATACCCAAAACGCAAGTTTCTCCCCCGATTAGAGGAGGAAGCATACATACCTTCATCACCAGCGCACAATACGGCCAACCGACCACCCCGTGGTCGCGAGAGAGAGGCATCCAGGCCCTCCACCAAGACCGTACCCCGGCATCGCTCCAAAAGTACGAAGCCACGAGGGAACGCGCCGGACTTGCGAGATATATTGGAGGACAAAGCAAGGCAATCCAGATCCATCTATGGATCACGTGGGCGCCCCACGACCCACGATGAATACAGTCGCGCCAGATACAACAACTCCGGCCGGGCCGAACACAGCAGACAACGCTCCCTTGAGCTACGTTGTGATATTGCTCAATACAGAGGCGCCGCACACCCGCTATGGTTCACTGACGAAGTAATGGATCATCAAATCCCTGAAGGGTTTAAACTCGTAAACATTGAATCCTACGATGGCACAACAGACCCCGCGGTTTGGATCGAAGACTATCTCCTTCATATCCATATGGCCTGCGGAGACGATCTCCACGCCATCAAATATCTCCCACTCAAGCTTAAAGGACCAGCTCGGCATTGGCTTAACAGCTTGCCTGCAGAGTCAATTGGGTGTTGCGAGGACTTGGAAGCCGCATTCCTCGACAACTTCCAGGGCACATATGTGCGACCACCAGACGCCGATGACCTAAGCCACATAATTCAGCAGCCAGACGAATCGGCCAGGCAATTCTGGACACGGTTCTTAACAAAGAAAAATCAAATCATCGACTGTCCGGATGCAGAGGCCCTCGCAGCCTTTAAACATAACATCCGCGACAAGTGGCTAGCCCGGCACCTAGGACAGGAAAAGCCGAAATCCATGGCAGCCCTCACATCATTAATGACCTGCTTCTGTGCGGGAGAGGATAGCTGGCTAGCTTGCAGCAACAACCTCATTAAAAATGCTGGTAGTCCGGATACCAAGGACCACAATGGCAGGTCGCGTCGAAGCAAAAATAAACACCGCGTTAACGGCGACGACAAGGAGGATACGGCAGTCAACGCCGGATTCCGAGGCTCTAAACCCGGTCAGCGGAAGAAGCCATTTAAAAGAACCACCCTGGGTCCGTCCAATTTGGACCGAATACTCGACCGCTCTTGCCAGATACATGGCACCCCCGAAAAACCAGCTAACCACACCAACAAAGGTTGTTGGGTATTTAAGCAGGCAGGCAAGTTAATTGCCAAAAACAACGACAAGGGGCTGCACAGCGACGACGAGGAGGAGACCCGGCCACCGAACAGTAGAGGACAGAAAGGTTTCACCCCACAAGTGCGGACGGTAAACATGATATACGCAACCCATATACCCAAGAGGGAGAGGAAGCGTGCACTAAGGGACGTATATGCGATGGAGCCAGTCGCCCCGAAGTTCAATCCATGGTCCTCTTCCCCGATCACCTTCGACCGAAGAGACCATCCGACCAGTATCCGCCATGGCGGATTCGCCGCATTGGTTTTAGACCCAATCATCGATGGATTTCACCTCACGAGAGTCCTGATGGACGGCGGCAGTAGCCTGAACCTGCTTTATCAGGATACAGTGCGCAACATGGGCATAGACCCCTCAAGGATTAAACCTACAAAGACGACCTTCAAAGGCGTCATACCAGGTGTTGAGGCCAATTGTACAGGCTCAGTCACACTGGAAGTGGTCTTTGGATCCCCGGATAATTTCCGAAGCGAGGAGTTAATCTTCGACATAGTTCCGTTCCGCAGCGGCTATCACGCTCTGCTCAGACGAACCGCGTACACAAAGTTCAACGCAGTGCCGCATTATGCATACCTCAAGCTCAAGATGCCAGGCCCTCGTGGAGTCATCACGGTCAACGGAAATACGGAACGCTCCCTCCGAACGGAGGAACATACAACGGCTCTCGCGGCAGAAGTACAGAGAAGCCTTTCAAGGCAATTTTCGAGTCCGGCCGTTAAACGACCGGACACGGCCAAACTCGCCCGGAGCAACATCAATCAAGACCACCTGGCACGTTCCGAGCACGCGTAATAATGCGGCCCCAACCCCAGCCCTCGCATGATTGCAAGACCAGCCCTCTGCGTACATCATTACGCTCTGGAGATACCATGGGCATAGGGGGAGGGGCTCGACCACACTAGGGGCTCCCAAGTGTGTCGCTCTTTTTATTTTTTATTTTCCTTCTTTTTATACACAGGACTTCGTTCACCAAGAGGCCCTGTCCGGCGGCGAACCCGCCGAACTCACGATGCAACAGCCAGGGAGGGAAAAAGGCTGCGACGAACACTCAGGTGGTCTCCATTAAGAGCATTAAATTTGATTATACACACCAGTCCACAGCCCACCCCTGGAGGGGGACATGTTTAATTAGTCCAATACCTTGCTTACCACACTATTTGTATCATTCCGCACTCATAGCAGAATTCCTTAAATAAATAATGCAGCATTTTTTGCCTATAATTGCATCACTTTATATATATGTTCATTAATGACATCTTTCACCCGTATATTTTGGTACGGACGAATACACCAGGGGCTTATGTTCCCCGCATTATGGTGTGATAAGTCCGAACACTTTCACAAGTGCGGCACCCCGAACTTATAGCATTATATGAATCGGCTCCGAATCATGTCTTGGGTCAATAGTTGGGTTTGCCCGGCTCCCATGTTTTGGTACCTTACGTTCCGTTCCGTCGGCTAAGGTAGCACTGGGAGAACCACTGCGATTGCGCCCCGGTTGAGCTGGGCGAGCGCCTCAGTGGAGAAAGCTAAAACTGACTGGCATGATAAGGCGAGAGACTGGTCGCTGTTCGAGAGGTCTTTTCGAGTCCCTAAAGACTTATGCCGCTTCGAGCGAAGAACCGGATCATGTCCGGCCAAGGCGTGGATAGCGCCCCGAACTCGGTCTTCCGAATACTAGGGGCTTCGCCGAAATTTAAAATTATAGAATTCTATGGCTAAGTGAGAGTGTTCAAGCATTATAAGTCTGGTTGCCTTGTTCGTTGTGTTGAGCGCCTCCCTAGATGGACCCAAAAATGGGAACAAGAGTGCTCAAGTTTATCCCGAACACCCCAACACTAGTGGCATGGGGGCTGAAGCCGACGACTTCCCATCTCTCAGATTTTATAAACGGCCGCACAGAAGGTAATATTTTAAATTAAACAAGCGTTGCTTAGCGCATATGAACAAAGTTTTCAGCGCACAGGATAATACATAGCAAGTTTACTCAATAATTACATCTCTGGGGCACTCATCCGCAATCTTGCGGGCACCCTTCAGGACAGTCTTATAGTACATCTCGGGCGTACGATACTCCTTGCCAGCTCGCGGCGCGTCAGTGATAAGCCTCTCCGCATCCAGCCTGCCCCAGTGCACCTTTGCGCGGGCAAGGGCCCGGCGAGCACCTTCAATACAGGCGGAGCGCTTGATGACCTCCACCTAGGGGCACGCATCCACCAGCCGCCGCATGAGGCCGAAGTAGCTCCCAGGCATGGCCTCTCCAGGCCACAGCCGGACTATGAGGCCCTTCATGGCCTGCTCAGCTACCTTGTGGAGCTCGACCAGCTGCTTCAGCTGGTCGCTAGGGGGCACTGGATGGCCGGCCTCAACGTATTGAGACTAGAAGACCTTCTCCATTGAGCTCCCCTCCTCGCCACGATAGAATGCGGTGGCATCGGATACACTGTGAGGCAGATCTGCAAACGCCCCTGGTGAGCTCCGAATTCGGGTAAATGTCAGGTAGTTTACATTAACATGCTTGCTTTGCATGAAAAATGCCTTACCCGCCGCTATTTTCTTCACATCCTCAACCTCCTGAAGGGCCTTATGGGCCTCGGCCTTGGTGGCTTTGGCACTTTCAAGAGCTGAGGCAAGCTCGGACTCTCGAGTCTTCGAGTCACGCTCCAAACTCGCATGCTTTTCCATGAGAGCCTGAAGCTCTTGCCGCACCTCCGCCACCCACGCCTCCTGTTTCTCTCGCTCTGCCCGTTCCGCGGCCGCATTGCATTCGGCCGCGGACACAGCCTCCTTCAGGGTTGCCACCTCGTTCGTGGCCCCTGCAGTACCCACGTTATCCTTGTTATTTTTATTGCAACCTAAATCCTTTTTTGTAAGGTAACTATTCAAAGTGGTGTTACTCACCTTCTTTGTCCTCGAGCTGCTTCTTGGCACGGACGAGCTCTTGCTCGGACCGCTCGAGGTCCTACTTCAAAGCACCGACCTCCGCAGTCAGTGCGGCAGAGGTCAGCAGCGCAGCCTGCAAACCCATATTGACATAATTTTTAGCAACCCTGCATATATCATTTTAGATCCTCAGTCCGGCTTTTCTTTCCGAACACCGAACGGAGCATCAGGGGCTACTGTATGCGGTATTACATTGAATATTTTTAAATTCTTACCTCAAAGCCTGTTAGAAGGCTACTGCAGGCTCCGGTCAGCCTGCTCTTGGCGAGCTGAACCTTCTGAATCACCGCACTCAAAATAGTGCGGTGTTCTTCCTCGATGGAAGCGCCTTTGAGCGCCTCCAGCAAGTTGTCCGGCGCCTCCGGTTGGACGAGGGCCGTCGGCGTCAGGGTCTTGCCCTTCTTGCGATGGGGCTGCCTGCCGGACTCCGGGACCACTGCGGGTTCCGCCGTGGAGTCCGGTGCAAAGTCCGGGAGGCTGCCTTGCGGCGCCTCCGGAGCCTCCTCCTGATGGGTCCCTTCCTGAGATCCCACCTCGGCGTCCTCAGCGGCGCGAGGGGTGGAGGCAGTCGGGATGGAATCCGCATCCGACGGAGCCAACGACCCGCTCGATGAAGTGGGGAGATCATCATCGGCCGGACTGCGGGCGGTGTGCGGCATTAGAAGGACACTATGTGACACAAAAGAGAAATTATAAATCATTCAGGAATCCGGATACTTACGATCTTGCCGGAGGCCTGGCCCTTGAGGGCCACTCTTCGTCGCCAACGTTGGTGTTGGCGGAGTTGTCCGGGGGAATAGTCCTTCCCCTCTTGGACCCTTCGGCCTCCCCTGTCGGGGAAGCCTTCCTCTTCCTCTCTCCTTCCTCTGAGAGAGGGTCTTCTTCCTCCTCCTCGCCTTCGGGGGAGGAGTCCGCCCCGGAATCGTTGGACACCTAAAAGCGGGAACTCTTTCGAGTACCCGTGGCCTCCTTCTTGGCCTTCTTCTCCGGCACCACATGCGGTGCCGGAACCAGCAGCCCCGCTAGACGGGCGTCTACTAGGTTTTCTGGCATGGGAGCTGGGCAGATGATCTGCTCGGCCTTCCTCATCCAGTCCTGTCAAAGGAAAAGGGAGATTGAAACCCGCGTGGAGTCAAACTATTAAAAACAAGTGTCCCGTAAAGGGGTAGAATCACTTACCTCGTCAGCTGGACGCTGCGAGCGAAATCCGCGATCTTCAGTGGCGGATGCGAGAGCCTCGGCGCCCTTGAACAGCACCCTCCAGGCGCCTTCGTACGTCGTATCGAAGAGCCCGCTCAATGCCTGGTGCTGTGCTGGATTGAACTCCCACAATTTAAATGCCCGTTGTTGGCAGGGGAGAATCCGGCGGATGAGCATGACTTGGACCACATTGGCAAGCTTGAGCTTTTTGTTCACCAGCTTCTGGATACAGGCTTGAAGTCCCGTCAGCTCCTCCGAACTACCCCATAGCAAGCCCTTCTCTTTCCAGGAGGTGAGCTGCATAGGGATACCAGATCTGAACTCGGGGGCTGTTGCCCACTTATGGTCGCGCGGCTCGGTGATATAGAACCACCCCGATTGCCACCCCTTGACGGATTCCACGAAGGCCCCTTCGAACCAGATGACGCTGGGCATCTTGCCCAACATGGCGCCTCCGCACTCCGCTTGAGTGCCCTTCACTACCTTCAGCTTGACATTGAAGGTCTTGAGCCACAAGCCGAAGTGGGGCGGGATGCAGAGGAAGGCCTCGCACACGACGATAAACGCCGAGATGTTGAGGATGAAGTTTGGAGCCAGATCGTGGAAATCTAGGACGTAATAGAACATGAGCCCCCGGACAAAGGGATGCAGCCGGAAGCCCAGTCCGCGGAGGAAGTGGGGGAGAAACACAACCCTCTCATGGGGCCTGGGGGTGGGGATGAGCTGCCCCTTGTCGGGCAGCTGATGCGATGTCGCTGGAAAGGTATCCGGCGCTGCGCAGTTTTGCGATGTGCTCCTCCATCATGGAGGAGGCCAGCCATTTGCCTCCCGCTCCGGACATGGTCGGAGAAGGTCGAGGCGAGATGCACGGACTTGGGCGCTAGAGCTCGAGAGTGCGCGGAGATGGATAAGCAAAGGAGGAAGAAGGCGTAGGTAAAAAGGGTGGATCCTTATCCCCTTATATATGGGCGGACAAAGACTATACGTCCCCACTGGCCTGGTAAAACTCGCTTATCTCCCAAGCGCCACCATCAATGGCACGGTTGGGTTACCCACGTCCGTATTGATGAGAATCCCGGAATAAGGGGAACATGATCTCTGCTTCGACAAGACGTGCCAAGGAAACCGCTTCGCTAAACGCGCTGAGGTGGTATAATAAAAAACAATTCAAGTAAAGGCTTGGTAGTGGCATGACGTCATGCTACAAGATACGTCAGCAGATTGAACTTGTGTACATAATATTCTCTCTACGGTGGAATGTGGAAATTATTTTGCAGAGCCGGACACTATCCTGGTGTTCACAATCTTCTATGGATTATTCAGAGGAGGAACCCGCCTTGCAATGCCGAACAATATGCGCGCCGGACTCATCGTCATTGAAGCCTGGTTCAGGGGCTACTGAGGGAGTCCTGGACTAGGGGGTGTCCGGACAGCCGGACTATCATCGTCAGCCGGACTCCAAGACTACGAAGATACAAGATTGAAGACTCCGTCCCGTGTCCGGATGGGACTTTCCTTGGCGTGGAAGGCAAGCTTGGCGATACGGATATGTAGATCTCCTACCATTGTAACGGACTCTGTGTAACCCTAGCCCTCTCCAGTGTCTATATAAACCGGAGGGCTTTAGTCCGTAGGACACACAACCATTACAACAATCATACCATAGGCTAGCTTCTAGGGTTTGGCCTCCTTGATCTCGTGGTAGATCCACTCTTGTACTACCCATATCATCAATATCAATCAAGCAGGAGTAGGGTTTTACCTCCATCGAGAGGGCCCGAACCTGGGTAAAAACATCGTGTCCCTTGTCTCCTGTTACCATCCGCCTAGACGCACAGTTCGGGACCCCCTACCCGAGATCCGCAGGTTTTGACACCGACACCGTGCCTAAGTGTTTTGGGTCTATTTTGTTTTCGTAAGGTGACTTACACACCTAGGCGGAGGGAGTAGTTAAGTTACTCCCACTATGACTAGCCTAATATGTTACCATCACATAGCACTTTCCAATGCAAAATGAGTCTACAAAGTAATAAATGAAGACATGTAGTACTATGTTATCACATATATGACACTACCCACTATGAAGGTACGTACTAGTAACATAGACTAGTAACTAGTCTATGTTACTCTCCACTATGACTAGCCAAAGTCGAGGCACGGATACCAATGAGGGCCTGGTTGTGTCTATACTTGGACAACTCACCCGACAGCATGCGCACCAGGCAGACGAAGCTCGTGTCGTGTTGGCGCCGTGTGCGGCCCGCCATTAACCAAAACCTTGCGCCTCCATCTTAGCCTCCGCGTTTTAAACTTCTCAATCTCAAGGCCAAGGAGCAACATGAAACCTATGATAGAGCCAATTGGATGGTTGAGAACACTACAATTCGTAGCTATAGATGCGTGTGTGAGAGAGGACAAGTGCATGCGTGCACCTCTTCTCTTCCTGTATAACGTACTAAACTCAGAGTACAAGTGTATGTGGGTGGCATCGACCTAGGGAACAGTGATGATGTGTGCGAGAAGTCCCGAGAGATAGGTGTAATGCGTCTGAAAAAAAGACTAGTCTATAGCTCTCCACGAGGCTATTCCTGTCAAACGCCAAGCATAGGATATGTATCCGACGGTGCCAGTTTTTGCATGCACACAGCAGTAGAAAAAGAACTAGTACCATGGCATATGCTACACCACGGCCGAGAACATGTGCCCACGTTAAGCCATCCGAGAATAGTGCCGCACTTTGAAACTAGAACCATTAATAAATTTTGAGTGCGTCTCGTTACATTCCAAATTACTACTACTACCACGCTATATTTAATTGCAAACCTGTTCACACCGATCACAACCTAAACAGTTTCCCACTTAGGAGCGTATTAGTACTACTAGGTTATAAATACTACTGTGCCAAGATGACTGCACATTCCTCCTCAACTCCTCATCCACAAAAAACAATCAAGTCAATCGAGCCATGGCCAGCGTGAGTTCTGGGTTGAGAGATTTCCACCAGGGAGAGGCGAGCATGGACACTACAAAAAAACACTTCCGTGATGATACATGTTTGTCACAGTAGGTCATGTTTTCTGTCGTGCATGTACATCCATAACAAATTTATGACAGAATCAAGATAGTCATACTTGTGTTGTCATAGAAGTGTTCCATGACATTACCAAAATTATCATCACAGAAGTGTCCACTTCCATGACGAGAAATCGCCTGTCATAGAAGTGCTTTCGTCAAGGGTGACCGACACGTGGCATCCACCGTAACGGGACACTGTTAAGCTATCGGGTCCGGTTTTGGATCCGATAACCCGTTAACAGCCCGGACCAATGGAAAATTTCCACGTGTAAAATTCTGATTGGCCGGAGGAAATACGTGTCAGCTCATCAGTGGGTCAGATAGGCTCCTATGATATGTCGACACGTGCGATGGCCCAGCACTGGCCCATTTATCTTACAAATGCTGACCCGTTTGACTTGGTTAAAAGATAGCGGCCTGGCCCATGAAAAGCATGTTAACAGTCTCTTCACAAATAGCCCATTTTACGGCCCGGTAACTCACGGCCCGTCAGGGCCTGCACGAAATCGGCCCAACAACGTCATGTGGGCCATCGAATATAACATCAGCTTGTTTCACTTTCGGCCCATGTATGGCCCACGACGTCTTTTGGCCCATATGAGGCCGTCGTATCTTTAGGCCATTTAGAGGCCCACGATGACTCTAGCCCGTAATGAACAGTAAATTTCTTTGTACCCGTTAACAGCCCATGATTCACATGGGCCGTTTCCAGCCCGTGTTAGCTTTCGGCCTACTGACGGCCCATGTGTTCTTGGGCTCCTTTCCGGCCCTCGATTACTTCCGGCCCTTTACTGGCCTGTTCCCCTAATGGGCCAAATTTGGCTCGTGGCAAGAGGTGGCCCGTTTCTAGCCTATTAACCCATTGCGCTATTTCCAGCCCGTCCTATATTCTCGCCCATTAACGACCCGTTATGCCTGTGACAGAATTAAGCCTTTGCTGTCCTCCGGCCTATTAACGTGCCATTACCATGCTGGGCCGATACCAATTATGGCCGTTTATGGCCCATGTAGACCCATTTATCCAACGGCGCGAGGTCCACCGATTCTACGGCCGTGTTTGGAGGCCCATTTAAAGACGGCCCGTAGGAGGCCCATGGATCCTACGGCCTGTAGCAGGGTCAAGGTTACCACGGTTCGTATATGGCCCATGGTTGTTGCGGCCACTAGCAAACCAGGGAAAAAGAATACTAAGAAATATATAAGCCCGAAACTGACACTAGGCTATTAAGACGATTGCACAGATTACATCCACTAGGCATCAAAGATCGCCAGAAGTGCAAATATAGGGAACACCCTACACTATACAAAAATGGCTTGCTGTTTTCTTCAGCCAGTGGCTGGATGTTAAGTACAAATTTTATATCTCAACATAACAAATTACAACTATAAACCAAAAGGAAAGTTGGCATAAAAGTTAACAGTCTGGCAGATAAATGCACCACTAGAAGTTCAGAAGCTCAGTTCATTTGACCTAACTGTTACGTTTTCATGCTGTATTGTCCGATGGAGCACCATAACCTTTGCCTTCATTTCTCCTAGGCTCCTGAACAACATAGCAAATGTGTGATAGTCTGGTTTGAAAACCATGCATATCTTGACGACATCGAACAATGTCTGTCCTTGTTTCACAAAGGGTCTTTGTTAAGGAACGGACTTGTGTCTGGAGCGCAGATATAACATTGTTTTGAGCTTGCATATCTTGATCATGAGGCAGTTTGGACGAGATTGCCTTAACAACCAACCCAGTATTATGCAGGAACGTGCTTTTGGCACTGATAGTGGACATGTACTGACCCACTGCAGCAAGAGCTGACATTGCGGTTATAGTTGCCTCGCCACCTTCAGAAGGTAGCCGTTCCACCATTTTTTCCATAGCTCCCTTAAAAGTTGAGTTTTTACATTAGTAGTACCAGAACAGAAGATATTAAGGAGGCAGCAAAACCAAACAAAATAGCTTTGGTCTATATACAGAACTTATTCTGGTGAACCCATGTAAAATATTAGTTGTATTTTACTGCAAAGTACATAATAAAACCAGGTTCCAAACATATGACCATGTACCATGGCTAATGTATTGTCTATTTCTTCACATTGTATTGATAGCTGATACGTCCATTTTGCATCATGCTTTTATATCAATATTTATTGCATTATGGGTTGTTATTACACATTATATCTCAATACTAATGGCTATTCTCCCTTATTTTACAAGGTTTACCATGAAGTGGGGGAATGCCGGCAGCTGGAATTCTGGCTGGAAAAGGAGCTAACATTGGAAACCTATTCTGGACTACTCCAAAAATCCTGAAACTCCACGAAACTTATTTTTGGAATTAATAAGAATTATTGAGTGAAAGAAACACCAGAGGGGGGCCACACCCTGGCCAGGAGGGTGGGGGGCGCACCCACCCCTACTGGGCGTGTCCCCTGTCTCCTGGCCCCCCTAGTGGCCCTCAGGTGTCCATCTTATGCTATATGAAGGCTTTTACCCTGGAAAAAATCGGGGGCAAGCTTACGGGACGAAACTCCGCCGCCACGAGGCGGAACCTTGGAGGAGCCAATCTAGAGCTCCGGCAGAGCTGTTCTGCCGGGGAAACTTCCCTCCGGGAGGGGGAAATCATCACCATCATCATCACCAACGATCCTATCATCGGGAGGGGGTCAATCTCCATCAACATCTTCACCAGCACCATCACCCCTCAAAACCCTAGTTCATCTCTTGTATCCAATCTTGTATCCAAACCACAAATTGGTTCCTATGGGTTGCTAGTAGTGTTGATTACTCCTTGTAGTTGATGCTAACTGGTTTACTTGGTGAAAGATCATATGCTCAGATCCTTAATGCATATTATTACTCCTCTGATAATGAACATGAATATGCTTTGTGAGTAGTTACGTTTGTTCCTGAGGACACGGGTGAAGTCTTGCTATTAGTAGTCATGTGAATTTGGTATTCATTCGATATTTTGATGAGATGTATGTTGTCTTTCCTCTAGTGGTGTTATGTGAACGTCGACTACATGACACTTTAACATTATTTGGGCCTAGATGAAGGCATTGGGAAGTAATAAGTCGATGATGGGTTGCTAGAGTGACAAAATCTTAAACCCTAGTTTATGCGTTGCTTCGTAAGGGGCTGATTTGGATCCATGTCTAATGTTGTGGTTAGGTTTACCTTAATACTTCTTTTGTAGTTGTGGATGCTTGCAAAAGGGGTTAATCATAAGTGGGATGCTTGTCCAAGTAAGGGCGGTACCCAAGCACTGGGCTACCCACATATCAAATTATCAAAGTACCGAACGTGAATCATATGAGCGTGATGAAAACTAGCTTGACAATAATTCCCATGTGTCCTCGGGAGCTCTTTTCTCATTATGAGAAATTGTCCAGGCTTGTCCTTTTCTACAAAAAGGTTTGGGCCACCTTGCTGCAATTTATTTACTTTCATTGCTTGTTACCCGTTACAATTTATCTTATCACAAAACTATCTGTTACCTACAATTTCAGTGCTTGGAGAGAAAACCTTACTGAAAACCTCTTCATTTCCTTCTGCTCCTCGTTGGGTTCGACACTCTTACTTATCGAAAGGAATACGATAGATCCCCTACACTTGTGGGTCATCAAGACTCTTTTCTGGCGCCATTGCCGGGGAGTGTAGCGCTTTTGGTGAGTGGAACTTGGTAAGGAAACATTTATATAGTGTGCTGAAATTTTCTGTCACTTGTTACTATGGAAACTAATCCTTTGAGGGGCTTGTTCGGGGTATCTTCACCCCGACCAGAAGAGCAAAGAGTTTCTTCTCAACCTACTGAACCTACTGAAAATATTTACTTTGAGATTCCTTCGGGTATGATAGAGAAACTGCTAGCTAATCCCTTTGCAGGAGATGGAACATTGCATCCCGATTTACACCTTATCTTTGTGGATGAAGTTTGTGGATTATTTAAGCTTGCAGGTATTCCCGATGATGTTGTCAAAAGGAAGGTCTTCCCTTTATCTTTTAAGGGAGATGCATTCACATGGTATAGGCTATGTGATGATACAGGATCTTGGAATTATAAACGATTGAAGTTGGAATTTCACCAGAAGTTCTATCCTATGCATCTTGTTCATCGTGATAGTAATTACATATATAATTTCTGGCCTCACGAAGGAGAAAGCATCGCTCAAGCTTGGGGGAGGCTTAAGTCAATGTTATATTCATGCCCCAATCATGAGCTCTCTAGAGAAATGATTGTTCAAAATTTTTATGCTCGTCTTTCTCCCAATGATCGCAACATGCTCGATACTTCCTATGCTGGTTCTTATATGCTGAAGACTATTGAATTCAAATGGGACTTACTGGAAATAATTAAACGCAAATCTGAAGATCGGGGTTCTGTCGATGGTAAGGAGTCAGGTTGACGCCTAAGTTTGATTGTGTTAAATCTTTTATGGATACCGATGATTTTCGTGGATTTAGCACTAAGTATGGACTTGACTCTGAGGTAGTAGCTTCTTTCTATGAATCTTTTGCTACTCACGTTGATCTCCCTAAGGAGAAGTGGTTTAAATATAATCCTCCCATTGAAGTAAAAGTAGTTACACCTATTACAGTTGAAGAAAAGACTATCACCTATAGTGATCCTATTGTTCCTACTACTTATGTTGAGAAACCTCCTTTTCCTGTTAGGATAAAAGATCATGCTAAAACATCGACTATTGTTCGTAAGAGTAATACTAGGACTTCCTGAGCAAATCAAAGTTGAACCAAGTATTGCTATGGTTAAAGATCCCTTGGATAATGATTTAGATGGGCATGTTATTTATTTCTGTGGTGAGACTGCCAATATTGTTAAAACAGATGCTAAGATACATAGACCTGTGGTAGGCATGCCTGTTATTTCTGTTAAAATAGGAGATCATTGTTATCATGGTTTATGTGATATGGGTGCTAGTGCTAGTGCAATACCCTATGACTTATATACAGAAATTTTGCATGATATTGCACTTGTTGAATTGGAAGGTATTGATGTTACTATCAAGCTTGCCAATAGAGATACTATTTCACCAATTGGGATTGTTAGAGATGTTGAAGTCTTGTGTGGGAAGGTTAAATATCCTGCTGATTTTCTTGTTCTTAGTTCCCAACAAGATGATTTTTGTCCCATTATTTTTGGTAGACCCTTCTTGAATACTGTTAATGCTAAGATTGATTGTGAAAAGGATACTATTACAATTGGCATAGAAGGTATGTCTCAAGAGTTTAATTTTGCTAAGTTTTGTAGACAACCTCGTGATAGCGAATCATCTAGTAAGGATGAGATTATTGGTCTTGCTTCTATTGCCGTGCCTCCTGCCGATCCGTTAGAACAATATTTGCTAGACCATGAAAATGATATGTTTATGAAGGAAAGAAGGGAAATAGATGAAGTGTTCCTTCAACAGGAACTTATTCTGAAACACAACCTTCCCGTTGAAATTCTTGGGGATCCCCCTCCACCCAAGGGTGATCCCGTGTTCGAACTCAGACCATTACCTGATAATCTTAAGTATGCTTATCTTGATGAAAAGAAAATATATCCTATTATTATTAGTGCTAACCTTTCAGAGCAAGAAGAAGAAAGATTATTGAAAACTCTGAAGAAGCACCGTGCTGCTAGTGGATATACTCTGGATGATCTCCAGGGCATTAGTCCCACGTTATGCCAACACAAAATTACTTTCGAAGAAGGTGCCAAACCAGTTAGAGATCCTCAACGACGATTGAATCCTAAGATGAAAGAAGTGGTAAGAAAGGAGATACTAAAGCTCCTTGAGGCAGGTATAATTTATCTTGTTGCTGATAGTGATTGGGTAAGCCCTGTCCATTGTGTTCCTAAAAAGGGAGGTATTACCGTTGTTCCTAATGATAAAGATGAATTGATCCCGCAAAGAATTATTACAGGTTATAGGATGGTAATTGATTTCTGTAAATTAAATAAAGCTACTAAAAAAGATCATTACCCTTTACCTTTTATTGACCAAATGGTAGAAAGACTATCCAAACACACACATTTCTGCTTTCTAGATGGTTATTCTGGTTTCTCTCAAATACCTGTGTCAGCTAAGGATCAATCGAAAACTACTTTTACTTGCCCTTTCGGTACCTTTGCTTATAGACGTATGCCTTTTGGTTTATGTAGTGCACGTGCTACCTTTCAAAGATGTATGATGGCTATATTCTCTGACTTCTGCGAAAAGATTTGTGAGGTATTCATGGATGATTTCTCCGTTTATGGATCCTCTTTTGATGATTGCTTGAGCAACCTTGATCGAGTTTTGCAGAGATGCAAAGACACTAGTCTCGTCTTGAATTGGGAAAAGTGCCACTTTATGGTTAATGAAGGCAATGTCTTGGGGCATAAGATTTCCGAGAGAGGTATTGAAGTTGATAAATCTAAAGTTGATGCTATTGAAAAGATGCCATGTCCCAAGGACATAAAAGGTATAAGAAGTTTCCTTGGTCATGCCAGTTTTTATAGGAGGTTCATTAAGGACTTTTCTAAAATCTCTAGGCCTCTGACTAATTTATTGCAGAAAGATATTCCTTTTGTCTTTGATGATGATTGTGTAGAAGCATTTGAAATACTTAAGAAAGCTTTGATCACTGCACCTATTGTTCGACCTCCTGATTGGAATTTACCCTTTGAAATTATGTGTGATGCTAGTGATTATGCTGTAGGTGCTGTTCTAGGGCAAAGAGTTGATAAGAAATTGAATGTTATCCAGTATGCTAGTAAGACTCTTGATACTGCCAGAGAAATTATGCTACTACTGAAAAAGAGATCTTAGCAGTTGTGTTTGCTTGTGATAAGTTTAGACCTTATATTGTTGATTCCAAAGTTACTATTCACACTGATCATGCTGCTATTAAATATCTTATGGAAAACAAAGATGCTAAGCCTAGATTTATTAGATGGGTTCTCTTGCTCCAAGAATTTGATTTGCATATTATTGATAGAAAGGGAGCTGAGAACCCCGTTGCAGACAACTTGTCTAGGTTAGAGAATGTTCTTGATGACCCACTACCTATTGATGATAGCCTTCCTGATGAACAATTAGCGGTTGCTAATGCTTCTCGTACTGCTCCTTGGTATGCTGATTATGCTAATTACATTGTTGCTAAATTTACACCACCTAGTTTCACATACCAGCAAAAGAAAAAGTTCTTTTATGACTTAAGACATTACTTCTGGGATGACCCACACCTTTATAAAGAAGGAGTACATGGTGTTATTAGACGTTGCGTACCTGAGCATGAACAGGAACAGATCCTACGCAAGTGTCACTCTGAATCTTATGGAGGACACCACGTTGGAGATAGAATCGCACATAAGGTACTGCAATCTGGTTTTTATTGGCCTACTCTCTTCAAAGATGCTCGTAAGTTTGTCTTATCTTGTGATGAATGTCAAAGAATTGGTAATATTAGTAGATGTCATGAAATGCCTATGAATTATTCTCTTGTTATTGAACCGTTTGATGTTTGGGGCTTTGATTATATGGGAACTTTTCCTGCCTCTAATGGTTATACACATATTTTAGTTGCTGTTGATTACATTACTAAGTGGGTAGAAGCTATTCCAACTAGTAGTGCTGATCATAACACTTCTATTAAAATGCTTAAAGAAGTTATTTTTCCGAGGTTTGGAGTCCCTAGATACCTTATGACTGATGGTGGTTCACATTTTATTCATGGTGCTTTCTGTAAGATGCTTGCTAAGTATGATGTTAATCATAGAATTGCATCTCCTTATCATCCGCAGTCTAGTGGTCAAGTAGAGTTGAGCAATAGAGAGCTCAAATTAATTTTGCAAAAGACTGTCAATAGATCTAGAAAGAATTGGTCCAAAACACTTGATGATGCATTATGGGCCTATAGAACTGCATAACAAAATCCTATAGGTATGTCTCCGTATAAGATGGTATATGGAAAAGCATGTCATTTACCTCTTGAACTTGAACATAAAGCATATTGGGCAATTAAAGAGCTCAACTATGAGTTCAAAATCGCCGGTGAGAAGAGGTTGTTTGATATTAGCTCACTTGATGAATGGAGAACCCAAACCTATGAGAATGCCAAGCTATTCAAAGAAAAAGTCAAACGCTGGCATGACAAAAGGATATAAAAGCGTGAGTTTAACGTAGGTGATTATGTGTTATTATTCAACTCTCGTTTAAGATTTTTTTCAGGAAAACTTCTCTCTAAATGGGAAGGTCCTTATGTTATCGAGGAGGTCTATCACTCCGGCGCCATAAAAAATCAACAACTTCGAAGGCACAAGTCCGAGGGTGGTGAACGGTCAAAGAATTAAACATTGTATCTCAGGTAATCCTATCAATGTTGAAAGTAATATTATTGAAACCGTAACCCCGGAGGAATACATAAGGGACACTTTCCAGAACGTTCCAGACTCTGAAAAGGAATAGGTATGTGGTACAGTAAGTGAGGGAGTCCTGGATTAGGGGGTGTCCGGACAGCCGAACTATCACCTTTGGCCGGACTCCTGGACTGTGAAGATACAAGATTGAAGACTTCGTCCCGTGTCCGGATGGGACTTTCCTTGGGGTGGAAGGCAAGCTTGGCGATACGGATATGTAGATCTCCTACCATTGTAACCGACTCTGTGTAACCCTAACCCTCTTCGGTGCCTATATAAACCGGAGGGTTTTAGTCCGTAGGATGAACAACAATCATACCATAGGCTAGCATCTAGGGTTTAGCCTCTCTGATCTCGTGGTAGATCTACTCTTGTAATACCCATATCATCAATATTAATCAAGCAGGAGTAGGGTTTTACCTCCATCGAGAGGGCCCAAACCTGGGTAAAAACATCGTGTTCCTTGTCTCCTGTTACCATCCGCCTAGACGCACAGTTCCGGACCCCCTAACCGAGATCCGCCGGTTTTGACACCGACATTGGTGCTTTCATTGAGAGTTCCTTTGTGTCGTCATCTTTAGGCCCGATGGCTCCTCCAATCATCAACAACGACGCGGTCTAGGGTGAGACTTTTCTCCCCGGACAGATCTTCGTATTCAGCGGCTTTGCACTGCGGGCCAATTCGCTTGGCCATCTGGAGCAGATTGAAAGCTACGCCCCTGTCCATCAGGTCAGATTTGGAAGTTTGAACTATACGGCTGATGTCCGCGGTGACTTGATCTTCGACGGGTTTGAGCCACAGCCAAGCGCGCCGCACTGTCACAACGGGCATGATCTAGCTCTGCCGCCGGACAGTGCCCTGGATGCCGCACAAGTGTCCGCTCCGACCCTTAGCTCGGAGCCGACTGCGCTGATCGAGGATAGGTGGCTGGACACCGCCTCTGGGGCTGCAATCTCTATGGCGATTGAGCCGTACACCAACCCTGTCCTTTGCGAAGCTCGTGGCTCCAAGGTGCCGGACTCCTCTCCGGACTCTGAACCTTCCGCGCCCCTGCCAATCAAATCCGATTGGGCGCCGATCATGGAGTTCACCACCGCGGACATCTTTCAGCACTCGCCCTTTGGCGACATCCTGAATTCACTAAAGTCTCTCTCTTTATCAGGAGAGCCCTGGCCGGACTATGGTCAGCAAGGTTGGGATGCGTACGACGAAGAAATTCGACTCCAACCCACCACCCACTGCGTAGCCACTGTCGAAAGTTTAAACGATGTGCTCGACTTCGACTCCAAGGACATCAACGGTATGGACGACGATGTAGGAGACAAACATGAACCAGCACCTATAGGGCACTGGACAGCCACCTCATCTCACGACGTATACATGGTGGACACACCTAAAGGAAGCGACGACGAGGAACAACGGGACACCACGAGGGATCATTCCCTCGAAAAGTAGTAAAACGGCGACGTAAGCACCGCTCAAAGTCCCACCTCGACAAAGACAGCAGCCATAAAGACCCAGCCATAGAGCAGGGCGAACCAGTGGACGACGAACATGCTATCGAGCAACCGTCCGAACAGGACAATCTGGATAAACAACCCGTCCCCGGCGAAGATAACAGTCCGGACGATCTCACGCCGGACAAGTTGCTGGAGCAGAAGAACCTCCACAAAAGGCTCGTCGCCACTGCGCGTAGCCTGAAAAACCAGAAGCGGAAGCTTAAAACAACGGAAGATGCGCTCAGAATCAGATGGAGCAAAGTACTCAACACCACAGACAAATACGGCGATACTCACCGAACAAAGAACTACCCGAAGCGAAAACTACTGCCCGAATTTGATGAGGAGGCCGTAGAGCCCCCGCAATCAAAAAGCAAGGAGACCACCCGGTAGGATAGACGACCCCATGGAAAACATAGAGCGGCAGACGGTGCTGCACACAAGCCGGCACGCAATCCGCACAGGGATTCGCATCAAAAAGATGGCCCAGTTAGATCTATCTACGGGCCAAGAAAGCAAGCTCTAGTAAGCAATGCAACACATCAAGTATCCGAATATTGCGGTACACCTAAATATAGGGGTGCCGCATACCCCCTATGTTTCACCGATGAGGTTCTGGATTATGAATTTCCAGCGGGATTCCAGCCCGTAAACATAGAGGCATACGACGGAACAACAGACCCTGGAGTCTGGATTGAGGATTACATCCTCCACATACACATGGCTAGAGGAGATGACCTCCACGCCATAAAATACTTACCCCTCAAGCTCAAAGGGCCAGCCCGACATTGGCTCAAAAGCCTCCCCGAATACACCATTGGAAGTTGGGAGGAGCTCGAGGATGCTTTTCAGGCAAATTTTCAAGGGACCCATGTCCGACCTCCGGAGGCAGACGATTTAAGTCACATAACTCAACAACCCGGAGAGTCGGCCCGCAAATTCTGGAACAGATTCCTTACGAAAAAGAACCAAATAGTCGACTGTCCGGACGCCGAAGCCTTAACAGCTTTCAAACACAATGTCCAAGATGAATGGCTCGCTAGACACCTCGGCCAAGAAAAGCCAAGAACAATGGCCGCATTAACAAGCCTCATGACCAGCTTTTGCGCGGGAGAGGATAGCTGGCTGGCAAGATGCAGTACCAGTGACCCAAGTACATCCGAAGTCAGGGATGGAAACGGGAAACCGTGACGCAGCAAGGACCAGCGCCGGACAAAGGGAAACAGCCCAAAGAGCACGGCAGTCAACGCCGGATTCAAAAGCTCACGGTAGAATCATAAAAAACTGCCCCTTAAGGATAACAGGGACGAGCTATCTAACTTAAACAAAATCTTGGACAAGATATGCCAAATCCACAGTACTCCCGGGAAGCCTGCAAACCATACCCACAGAGATTGTTGGGTCTTCAAGCAGTTCAGCAAACTCAACGCCGAACACAAGGGGCTCGACACACCAAGTGAGTACGACGACGAACCCCACAAGCAGAGCACCGGAAAACAAAAGAATTTCCCACAAGAAGTCAAAACAGTAAACTCACTTTACGTGACAAAAGGGAAAAACAGAATGGCGCCCATAGAGATACGCGCCATACGGCCTATCCCAGAGGAATCCCGCCACTGGTTGTTAAAACCAATCACCTTCGACCATCAGGATTACTCTAGAAGTATTCGGAATGCAGGACGGACTGCCTTGATATTAGATCCGACAATTGACGGACTCCAATTTACACAAGTCCTAATGGACAGCGGCAATGATCTAAACCTACTATACTAGGACACAATCCGCAAAATGGGGATAGACCCAACCAAAATTCGCCATAGCAACACTTCCTTTCAAGGGGTAATGCCTGGCCCATATGCCCATTGTACGGGCTCTCTACTGCTAGAAGTTGTGTTCGGCTCACCTGACAACTTCCGCCGTGAAAAGTTAACCTTCCACCTCGCCCCATTCACAAGTAGCTACCAAGCACTACTGGGACGCGAAGCTTTCACCCGCTTTAACGCAATACCGCATTATGCATCCCTTACACTTAAAATGCCCGGTCCGCGAGGCATCATCTCCTTAAAGGGAAATACCTAGTGTTCCTCGAGCGTGGAAGATTGTGTGACTGCCTTGACAGCCACACACTAAACCGGCTTCACCAATCAAAGCACCTAAACAGGTCGTTCAGACCCTGGACACGGCTAGATGAGTCCGGCGTAAACATACAAGGGCTTACTAGCCGCATACCCCTGTACAAGGGGCTCCGCGCATGGACAACAAGTGATAATAAAGCTCAACTTTATTCATTTTTTGAATCATACTTTGTTTATTTAAACATAACGTACATTTTCGCATGATCTTTTTCAACTAAGTTGCTCTCTTTTACAGATGAACACCGTGCTACACCCGTCCAGGATATGACACAACGGAGACACAGGCGCAGATGTTCAGTAGGGACCCGTGACAAGGATTCTTTTTAGATTAAGACCCTGCGTAAACCTTTTTTACTATCTCTTGTTGATACACATCCCCTGGTTTCTTGCTATAATCGAGGAGGAGGCTGGCGTTTTGGCATGGTCCACGTCAGAATTTTGCGTGTACCTGGACACCAGGGGCTTATTACCAAGGGCGTTGTTCGGCCCGTTTTCATAAAGACCGAATACCTTAGGGAGTGTTCGGCATCTCGAGTTAGGCCTTATATGCATCAGCTCCGAATCATGTCTTTGGTCAAATGTTGGGTTTGCCCGGCTCCTGTGTTTTGCTACCTTACGTTCCACTCTATCGGCTAAGGCGGCACCAGGAGAACTACTGCGATTGTGCCCTGGTTCGGCTGGGCGAGCACCCCAGTAGAGAAAGCCGAAAACTGACTTTCATGATATAGCGTGAGACTGGTCAACCACTCGATGACCCGCCAGAATCTTTAGGATTCCTCCGCATTGACGAAGGGCCGTTTCCCGATCAGGCACATACGCGCCCGAATTCGGGTGAGCGCGGTGCCCCTAGGGGCTATATAGTAGCCCCACTATCAAACTCCTATGGCTAAGTGAAAGTGATAAAGCATTATAGTCCGGTTGCCTAGTTTGTTGCGCTACCACCTCCTTTATAGGACCAAGATGTTGGATCAAGTGTGAAAATGCGCCTTTTGCAAACACACCCGCATTATATGCGTGGGGGCTGAAGCCGAAGACTGCCATCTTTCAGGTTATATACACATATACATCAACGGCCGCACATGAGATATTTTAATTCTTGAAAGCACAAGTATAAAAAGCTTTTATATTCCATCGATACATTGTTTCACAATAATACATGTTATTCGAACATAATACCCTTCGAGCACCGCGTCTCTATTAAACGAGCGCCCTGCAGAACTTCTTGAAAATAGTGCTCGACAGGTACTCGGCTTCCGTCCGAATCTTGGGATTCAACATCGGTGGCCTTCATCTCCACCCAGTATGTTTTGACACGGGCAAGAGCCATCCGCGCACCCTCTATGCATGCCGACCTCCTCATTGCATTGATATGCAGCACCGCACCAAGGAACTGCTGCACCAAGCCAAAATAACTCTTCGACTCAGGCCTTTTCAGCCACAAAAGACTCACGACATCCTACATGGCAAGTCCGGATAACCTATTCAGCTCTGCCCATTCGGCCAAGCGATCGGTTAATGGAAGTGGGAGCTCTGGATTATGGAACTGCGACCAAAAAACCTTTTCCATTTTGTGATCCTTTTGATCTCGGAAGTGTTTGGCCATGTCCACGGCACTTGCCGCCAAGTCTAGATAAGCATCCTCCGCACTCCACAGCCGGTCCAACTGATCATATTTAGGATCCACGAATTTCCTCCGCAGCAGAAAGGGCTTTCCAGCCGCGATATCTCCGGCCTGACGCAACTCCTCCTTCATAGCTCTCATCGCAGAGCGAGCATCCTTGGCCTCGGTAGTGGCCTTATTCAGGTCCTCTTGTACCTCTCGATCTTCTTTTTCAAGGAGCTTGCAGTGGTCGGCAGCATTCTTCAACTTCACGGCCATCTCGGCCATTTCCTTCTTGCTTCGGCAGTGAGCAGCCTATTTGGCTTTTAGCTCTTCGGCCGCCTTTAAGGCAGCCGCACCACTCTTTCTGGCCTGCTCCTTGGCTCGGGCGAGCTCCGCCCGAAGGTTCTCCATGGCAGCGGCACCATCCGCATCAAGCATACATGTTGTAAGGCACGGGCATCAAGCTCCCTTACCAGGTGTCCGCGGAGAAATTGCATACCTTGTGACTCATCAAGTCGCTTATTGACAAGCGTGATGTTGGCATCTGCCACGTCAAGTTGCCGCTTTAGTTCGGCAAATTCATCAGTCCGGCTAGCCACCGGACCCTTCGCCACCTACATAGGAAGGGCGACATATTATACCTGGGATTATGATCCTCGGCGCGCTGTCATTTTTTGACAACACACCGAGCCTCAGGGGCTACTATCTACATAGGGCGCATCTTATATGCGGAACTGTCAGAAGGTACATAATTTTGCGTACCTCAAAACCTATCAGTAAACTTCTGACGGCTTTGTGCAATCCTCTCTCAGCGGATGAAATCCTTTCAATCACCATACCTATTAACGCACGGTGATCTTCTGAGATAGAAGCTCACCTGAGCAGATCCTTCAGCTCCTCTGACCGTACACCAGGTGGTGCCGGACTTGTCCGATGGCCTTTTTCGAAGGCCGGACGCGGAGGGCTTTGGGGGGACATACGACTGCCTTCCAGCCCCGCCGGACTCGGAGAAACCCTCCGCGACGACACCTCTGGGTCGCCCGCCTCGCAAGATGGTACGGCAGGGGGAGGCGTTTTGCTCTCCATCATCTTCGGACGAAGATCCCCTGAAGATGAGCTCTGCTGAGAAGGGCTGAGATCCGAACTACAAGGTAAAATTTCGGTTATCTTCATCACAAATAGGGCAGGGATATCCTTTATTTTAACAAAAAACTCCCCTTTTTACTTACGGCTCGGTGGATGGCTGATCCCCTTGGGGGCACAATACGGCCGAGGCATCTCTCGGCGTAGGGCCCTCTGACGAAGATTTCTTCCCCCGCTTTGAGACAATGGTCTCCGGGTCTTGAGAGGCGGTCCTCTTCTTCCCTTGGATGGAGGGATTCTCGATCCCTCCTTTCCTGATAGCCTCCTTTGCGGAGGCGGTAGCTTCCTTGTTCCCCCCTTCACCTTCTTCCAAAGACGCAACCTCCAGCATCCTGGTTAACACGGGATCCGGCGTGGTCTCAGGGAGGGGGGCCAGACAACTGATTAACTTTGCTTTCGCTATCCACTCCTGTTCAAGGGACAGCTCTTTTGAGGGCAAATTCATGATAAATATGGGATAGCGTGTCCAGGTACAGGGCTACTTACTTGAGTATCCGGGCGATTGCAGCTCAGACCTGCATCCTTGGTCAAGTCCAGACACATTGCTTGTGATCCGAAGAAAAGCTTGTACATCTCCACGGGCGTCGCGCCCATAAAATGTTGGAGAGCTCGTGGTCCCTCCGGGTTAAATTCCCACAGGCAGAGGGGGCGACGTTTGCAGGGCAGGGTGCGACGAATCAGCATGACCTGCGCTACTACGACCAGAGTGATCTCTCTCTCTATGAGATCTTGAATGCGGCCATGCAACAAGGGCACATCCTTGGACGGCCCCTAGTCAAGTCCTTTATTGACCCATGACGCCAGCCACGGTGGAGGACCCGAGCAAAAGGAAGGTGGCGCCACCCATTTGGTGCCCCCGGGAGCTGTGATATAAAACCACTCTTGTTGCCATAGGCTGAGCTCCTCTTGAAAAGAGCACTTGGGCCACGGAGCATCAACATTCTTGCTTATAACGGCCCCTCCGCACTTTGCCTGCTGCCCCTTGATCGTTCGGCTCCACTTTGAAGGTCTTGAGCCACAATCCGAAGTGAGGGGTAATTCGGAGGAAGGCTTCGCATACGACAATGAACGATGAGATGTGGAGGATGGACTTCGGATCCAAGTCGTGAAATTCCACTCCATAATAAAACATGAGCCCCCTCACGAAGGGGTCCGTAGGGAAGCCTAGCCCCCGAAGGAAGTGAGACGCGAACACCACGCTTTCACCAGGCTTGGGAGTGGGAATAACCTGCCCTTGGGCAGGCAGCCTATGCGAAATTTTGCCGGTCAGATACCTGGCATCTCTTAGCTTTAGCACGTGTTCTTCCGTAACGGAGGAAGGCATCCACCGGCCTTGCAGGTCGGAGCCGGACATCATCGAAGGTCCGAAGCGCCTGAATCTGGAGCTTTGGGTGTTGGAACTCGAGGCGAGGGGCGGATTCGATTGAGATTGAAAGAAAGGAGTGGAGCCTTGGTCTCTTTATAAAGAGGTCGAATACCAAGAGCCTTCCCCGTGATCGTTCGGGACTCGCCTTCGATAGAGGAGACGTGCCAACGGGCAAGACTGGGTTGCCCGCGCCCGTATTAATGAGAATCCCGGAATAAGGGGACACGATCTCTGCTTTGAATAAAGGCTTGGCCGTGGTGTGGTGTCACGCCACGGAATACATCAGCAGATTGAACTTGTGTAAATATTATTCTCTCTACGGTGGTATGTGGAACTTATTTTGCAGAGCCGAACACTATCCTTGTGTTCAAAATCTTCTATGAAGTATTCGGAGGAGGAACCCGCCTTGCAATGTCGAAGACAATATGCGCGTCGGACTCGTCGTCATTGAAGCCTGGTTCAGGGGCTACTGAGGGAGTCCTAGATTAGGGAATATCTGGATAGCCGAACTATCACCTTTGGCCGGACTCCTGGACTATGAAGATACAAGATTGAAGACTTCGTCCCGTGTCCGGATGGGACTTTCCTTGGCGTGGAAGGCAAGCTTGGTGATACGGATATGTAGATCTCCTACCATTGTAACCGACTCTGTGTAACCCTAACCCTCTTTGGTGCCTATATAAACCAGAGGGTTTTAGTCCATAGGACGAACAACAATCATACCATAGGCTAGCTTCTAGGGTTTAGCCTCTCTGATCTCGTGGTAGATCTACTCTTGTATTACCCATATCATCAATATTAATCAAGCAGGAGTAGGGTTTTACCTCCATCGAGAGGGCCCGAACCTGGGTAAAAACATCGTGTCCCTTGTCTCATGTTACCATCCGCCTAGACGCACAGTTCGGGACCCCCTACCCGAGATCCGCCGGTTTTGACACCGACAGTAAGTAAACCAACTCCAAAACAATTCTAATGGCAATTTTTATTAGTTTTGGAATATTTAAGAATTTTAGAAATAAAGAAGTAGTCCAGGGAGGACACGAGGCCTCCACGAGGGTGGAGGGCACGCCCACCCTTCCTGGGTGTGCCCCTTGTCTCGTGGCCACCTCGTGTGCCTCCTGGACTCCGTTTTCTTGCACGTTACGTATTTTGGTCGGTAAAAATTCATTATATAATCTCCCGAAGGCTTTGACCACCGTATCACGTAAATATCCTCTATTTTTGTTTCGACCTGTTTCTGTTACACATCTAGAGCATCATGACGTCTCCAAGTGCTCCCAAGGACAAGTTTTTCGAGAGGGTTATCAACCCCTATCTCGCGGAGGTGCTGCAACACCCTCAAACCATTGAGATGCGTGAGGGGGTGCTGCACATCCGCGATGCAGAGGGACCAAGGTGTACCAGAAGCATGGAGACAAAGCTTGAAGCCATGGAGCAACAAGTTTTCAAGTGCCAAGGGATTGTGGAGCGTGGACTCAACGCCAACTAGATGATGATCACGGAGTCCACCAACAACCACAAGCTAGATGCCAAAGTCATTGGGGAGACTATCTTCAAGCTTCAAGAGAAAATCGAGCACCTCCAAGCCCAGATCTATGACCTGCAAAACCAAAACTGTGAGTATGAATATAGATTCAAGAGGATGAGTTTGGCTGCAGATTTGAGGATCCCGGAGACTTGATCATCTTTCTATGATGGTGAGCCTATGCCTTGGAAGATGGACGGCAAGCCTACATCATCAACAACTCCTACTTCACCACCTCCGAGGACATAATTACATGGATATGGGCACTCCCCTTGGCAACTGCCAAGCTTGGGGGAGGTGCCCCGGTATCGTATCACCATCACACTCCTATATTTACCGTTTTATTTAGTTCGATCCTTTTAGTAGTATCTTGATCTAGTAGATTGAAATTTTGGTATCAAGTAGTTTTGAGTTTTCCTTTGTGATCTCTTTATGTAATCGAGTCCGTGAGCTATCTATAATAAATATTAGTGTTGAGTCAAGGGCTTTGTTATCTTGCCATGATCTTGAGGAAGTAGAAAGAATAAAAAGAATAGAAGAGTTCATATTGATCTTATGGATAGTAATAACTTCACACATAGAAAGTATGAGGCATAAAAGTTGTTGAGAGTTGACAAACTTAGTTTTGGTCATCGTTGCAATTAATAGGAAGTAATAAGGAAAGAGAGGTTTCACATACAAATATATTATCTTGGACATCTTTTATGATTGTGAAGCACTCATTAAGTATGACATGCTAAAAGAGTTGATGTTGGACAAGGAAGACAACATAATGGTTTATGTTTTCGCACATCTCAGTTAAAGTATATTGTCATAGACCTTCCCAACATGTTGAGCTTGCCTTTCCCCCTCATGCTAGCCAAATTCCTTGCACCAAGTAGAGATACTACTTGTGCTTCCAAATATCCTTAAACCAGTTTTGCCATGAGAGTCCACCATACCTACCTATGGATTGAGTAAGATCTTTCAAGTAAGTTGTCATGTTGCAAGCAATAAAAATTGATATTTATATATGTATGACTTATTAGTGCAGAGAAAATAAGCTTTATATGAACTTGTTATGGAAGCAATAAAAGCGACGGACTGCATAATAAAGGTCCATATACAAGTGGCAATATGAAGTGACATTCTTTTGCATTGAGATTTTGTGCATCCAACCCTAAACGCACATGACAACCTCTGCTTCCTTCTGCGAAGGGCCTATCTTTTACTTTATGTTTTTACTTTATGCTTGAGTCAAGGTGATCCTCACCTTTCCCTTTTTCATTTTATTCTTTGGGAAGCTCCTCGTGTTTGAAAGATCTTGATATATATCCAATTGGATGTAAGTTAGCATGAACTATTATTGTTGACATCACCTAAAGGTGAATACGTTGGGAGGCAACACAATAAGCCCCCTATCTTTCTCAGTGTCCGGTTGAAACTCTATAACCACAAGTACCGCGTGAGTGTTAGCAATTGTAGAAGACTACATGATAGTTGAGTATGTGGACTTGCTAAAAAGCTTTATTCTTGAATCTTTCTGATGTTATGATAAATTGCAATTGCTTCAATGACTGAGTTATAGTTTGTTAGTTCCCGATGAAGTTTCTGAACCATACTTGACATAGTGAATTGATTCTTACTTGAGCATAAGAAATCATATGACAAAATCTATATAAGTTGCTGTTATAAGAATAATGATGATGTTGTCATGTCCGTATTTTATTTTTTATCGACACCTCTATCTCTAAACATGTGGACATATTTTTTGATATCGGCTTCCGCTTGAGGACAAGCGAGGTCTAAGCATGGGGGAGTTGATACGTCCATTTTGCATCATGCTTTTATATCAATATTTATTGCATTGTGGGCTGTTATTACACATTATATCTCAATACTTATGGCTATTCTCCCTTATTTTACAAGGTTTACCATGAAGAGGGGGGATGCCGGTAGCTGGAATTCTGGCTGTAAAAGGAGCTAACATTGGAAACCTATTCTGCACTGCTCCAAAAATCCTGAAACTCCACAGAACTTATTTTGGAATTAATAAGAATTATTGAGAGAAATAAACCCCTATTGGGCGCGCCCACCCCTATTGGGCGCGCCCCCTGTCTCCTGGGCCCCCGGGTGGCCCTCCGGTGTCCATCTTCTGCTATATGAAGGCTTTTACCCTGGAAAAATTCGGGGGCAAGCTTACGGGATGAAACTCCGCCGCCACGAGGCGAAACGTTGGCGGAACCAATCTAGAGCTCTGGCAGAGCTGTTCTGCAAGGGAAACTTCCCTCCGGGAGGGGGAAATCATCACCATCGTCATCACCAACGATCCTCTCATCGTGAGGGGGTCAATCTCCATTAACATCTTCACCAACACCATCTCCCCTCAAAACCCTAGTTCATCTCTTGTATCCAATCTTGTATCCAAACCACAAATTGGTACCTGTGGGTTGCTAGTAGTGTTGATTACTCCTTGTAGTTGATGCTAATTGGTTTACTTGGTGAAAGATCATATGTTCAGATCCTTAATGCATATTATTACTCCTCTGATTATGAACATGAATATGCTTTGTGAGTAGTTACGTTTGTTCCTGAGGACATGGGTGAAGTCTTGCTATTATTAGTCTTGTGAATTTGGTATTCGTTCGATATTTTGATGAGATGTATGTTATATTTCCTCTAGTGGTGTTATGTGAACGTCGACTACATGACACTTCACTATTATTTGGGCCTAGAGGAAGGCATTGGGAAGTAATAAGTAGATGATGGGTTGCTAGTGACAGAAGCTTAAACCCTAGTTTATGTGTTGCTTCGCAAGGGGCTGATTTGGATCCATATGTCTAATGCTGTGGTTAGGTTTACCTTAATACTTCTTTTGTAGTTGCGGATGCTTGCAATAGGGGTTAATCATAAGTGGGATGCTTATCCAAGTAAGGGCAGTACCCAAGCACCGGTCCACCCACATATCAAATTATCAAAGTACCGAACGTGAATCATATGAGCGTGATGAAAACTATCTTGAAGATAATTCCCATGTGTCCTCGGGAGCTCTTTTCTCATTATAAGAAATTGTCCAGGCTTGTCCTTTGCTACAAAAAGGATTGGGCCACCTTGCTGCATGATACGTCTCCAACGTATCTATAATTTTTGATTGCTCCATGCTACTTTATCTATTGTTTTGGACTATATTGGGCTTTATTTTCCACTTTTATATTACTTTTGGGACTAACCTATTAACTGAAGGCCCAACCCAGAATTGCTGTTTTTTGCCTATTTAAGTTTTTTGAAGAAACGGAATATCAAACGGAGTCCAAACGGAATGAAACCTTCGGGGTCGTGATTTTCCAACCAAACGTGATCCAGGAGACTTGGACCCTACTCCAACCAGTGCCAGAGGCGGTCACGAGGGTGGAGGGCGCCCCCCCTGGGCGCGCCCCACTACCTCGTGGGCCCCCTGACGCTCCACCGACGTACTCTTTCCTCCTATATATACCTACGTATCCCCAAACAATCAGAACAGGAGCCAAAAACCTAATTCCACCGCCGCAACCTTCTGTATCCACGAGGTCCCATCTCGGGGCCTGTTCCGGAGCTCCGCCGGAGGGGCATCCACCATGGAGGGCTTCTACATCATCACCATAGCTAGATGGCTTCTTATCTCTTTTTGGATCTCAATACAATGTTCTCCCCCTCTCTCGTGGAGATCTATTCGATGTAATCTTCTTTTTGCGGTGTGTTTGTTGAGACCGATGAATTGTGGGTTTATGATCCAGTATTATCTATGGAAAATATTTGATTCTTCTTTGAATTCTTTTATGTTTGATTGAGTTATCTTTGCAAGTCTCTTCGAATTATCCTTTTTGGTTTGGCCAACTAGATTGGTAGTTCTTGCAATGGGAGAAGTGCTTAGCTTTGGGTTCAATCTTGCGGTGTCTTACCCAGTGACAAAAAGGGTTGCAAGGCACGTATTGTATTGTTGCCATCGAGGATAACAAGATGGGTTTTTTATCATATTGCATGAATTTATCCCTCTACATCATGTCATCTTGCTTAAGGCGTTACTCTGTATTTAACTTAATACTCTAGATGCATGCTGGATAGCAGTCGATCAGTGGAGTAATAGTAGTAGATGCAGAATCGTTTCGATCTACTTGTTTTGAACGTGATGCCTATATACATGATCATTGCCTAGATATACTCATAACTATGCTCAATTCTGTCAATTGCTCAACAGTAATTTGTTCACCCACCGTAGAATACTTATGCTCTTGAGAGAAGCCACTAGTGAAACCTATGTCCCCCCGGGTCTATTCTCATCATATCAATCTCTATCAGTTTATTTACTTGCTTTGTTTTTACTTTGCCTTTTACTTTTTACTTTGCATCTATCTATCAAAAATATCAAAAATATTATTTATCATCTCTATCAGATCTCACTCTCGTAAGTGACCGTGAAGGGATTGACAACCCCTAAGCATTGGTTGCGAGTTGCTATCGTTTTGTGTAGGTACGAGGGACTTGTGCGTGGTCTCCTACTGGATTGATACCTTGGTTCTCAAAAACTGAGGGAAATACTTACGCTACTTTGCTGCATCATCCTCTCCTCTTCGGGGAAATCGAACGCAGTGCTCAAGAGGTAGCAAGAAGAATTTCTGGCGCCGTTGCCGGGGAGGCTCACGCTAGCAAGTCAACCATACCAAGTACCCATCGCAATCCCTATCTCTCGCATTACATTATTTGCCATTTGCCTCTCGTTTTCCTCTCCCCCTCTTCACCCTTGTCGTTTTATTTGCCCTCTCTTTCCCAATCTCCTCCTCTCTTTTCCGTTTGCCTTTTTCTCGTTGCCTTTATGTTTGCTTGTGTGTTGGATTACTTGTTGCCATGGCGCAAGATAATACCAAATTGTGTGATTTCTCGAATACCAATAATAATGATTTCCTTAGTACTCCGATTGCTCCTCTTAATAATGATGAGTCTTGTGAAATCAACACCACTTTGTTGAATCTTGTTATGAAAGATTAATTCGCCGGCCTTCCTAGTGAAGATGCCGTTACTCATCTAAACAATTTTGTTGATTTGTGTGATATGCAAAAGAAGAAAGATACGGTTAAATAACAATATTGTCAAATTGAAGTTATTTCCGTTTTCACTTTGAGATCATGCTAAAGTTTGGTTTTCGTCTTTGCCTAAAAATAGTATTGATTCTTGGAACAAGTGCAAAGTTGCTTTTATCTCTAAGTATTTTCCTCCCGCTAAGATTATCACTCTTAGGAAGGACATCATGAATTTTAAACAACTTGATCATGAGCATGTTGCCCAATCTTGGGAAAGAATGAAATTAATGCTTCGCAATTGCCCTACTCATGGTTTGAATTTATGGATGATCATACAAATTTTTTATGCCGGATTGAATTTTGCTTCTAGAAATCTTTTAGATTCGGCCGCGGGAGGCACGTTTATGGAAATTATGTTAGGAGATGCTACCAAATTGCTTGATAATATTATGGCTAATTATTCTCCATGGCACATCGAAAGATCTTCTAGTAAAAAGGTGCATGCTATAGAAGAAATCAATGTTTTGAGTGAAAAGATGGATGAACTTATGAAGATGTTTGCTCCTAAAAATACTCCTCTTGATCCCAATGATATGCCTTTATCTACTTTGCTTGAGAATAATAATGAATCTATGGATGTGAATTTTGTTGGTAGGAATAGTTTCGGAAACAATGCTTATAGAGGGAATTTTAATCCTAGGCCTTATCCTAGTAATCCTTCTAATAATTATGGAAATTCCTACAACAACTCCTATGGAAATTTTAATAAGATGCCCTCTGAATTTGAGAGTAGTGTTAAAGAGTTTATAAATTCACAAAAGAATTTTAATGCTTTGCTTGAAGAGAAATTGCTTAAAGTTGATGATTTGGCTAGGAACGTTGATAGAATTTCTCTTGAAATTGATTCTTTAAAGCTTAGATCTATTCCTCCTAAGCATGATATCTACGAGTCTCTCAAAGCCATGAGAATTTCCATTGATGAGTGCAAGGAAAGAACTGCTAGGATGCGTGCTTCCAAAGATGCCATTATTAAAGTGTGTTCTTCCAAATCCTATGAACATCAAGATGAAGATCTAAAAGTTATTGATGTGTCCCCCATCAAATCTTTGTTTTGCAATATGAATCTTGATGAATCTGAATATGATCTTCCTTTACCTAGAAGGCGTTCTAAGAATTCGGAGTTTCTAGATCTTGATGATGAAATTGATGAAAGTGGGATTGAAATAAATAAAAACCATGATGTTGCTAAACCCACTATTTTGGATCTCAATGAATTTAATTATCAAAATTGCTCTTTGATTGGATGTATTTCCTTGTTGCAATCCGTGCTAGATTCTCCTCATGCTTATAGTCAAAATAAGGCCTTTACCGAACACATTGTTGATGCCTTGATGCAATCTTATGAGGAAAAACTTGAGTTGGAAGTTTCTATCCCTAGAAAAGTCTATGATGAGTGGGACTATTAAAATTAAAATTAAAGATTTTGAGTTTCATGCTTTATGTGATTTGGGTGCTAGTGTCTCTACTATTCCCAAAACTTTATGTGATTTGCTAGATTTCCGTGATTTTGATGATTGCTCTCTAAACATGCATCTTGCGGATTCCACTATTAAAAAGCCTATGGGAAGAATTAATGATGTTCTTATTGTTGCAAATAGGAATTATGTGCCCGTAGATTTTATCGTTCTTGATATAGATTGCAATCCTTCATGTCCTATTATTCTTGGTAGACCTTTTCTTAGAACGATTGGTGCAATTATTGATATGAAGGAAGGGAATATTAGATTCCAATTTCCTCTAAAGAAGGGTATGAAACACTTCCCTAGAAAGAAAATAAAATTACCATATGAATCTATCATAAGAGCCACTTATGGATTGCCTACGAAAGATGGCAATACCTAGATATATCCTTGCTTTTATGCCTAGCTAGGGCCGTTAAACGATAGCGCTTGTTGGGAGGCAACCCAATTTTATTTTGTGTTTTTTTTCTTCTGTTTAGGAATAAATAATCCATATACCTTCTGTTTCGATGTGGTTTTATGTTTTAATTAGTGTTTGTGCCAAGTAGAACCTATAGGATAACCTACGATGATAGTTGATTTGATTCTGCTAAAAAACAGAAACTTTGCGCGCACGAATATAATTTTGTTAAATCACAGGAACGTGCTTTTGTGTTGATTCTTTTTGCTTCTGTTCAATAAACAAATTTTCCAGGACTTAAAATTTTGGTATAAGTTTTAGAGTTCCAGAAGTTTGCGTTAGTTACAGATTGCTACGGACTGTTCTGTTTTAAACAGATTCTCTTTTACGTGTGTTGTTTGCTTATTTTGATGAATCTATGGCTAGTAAAATAGTTTATAAACCATAGATAAGTTGTAATACAGTAGGTTTAACACCAATATAAATAAAGAATGTGTTCATTACAGTACCTTGAAGTAGTCTTTTGTTTTCTTTCTCTAACGGAGCTCACGAGATTTCTGTTGAGTTTTGTGTTGTGAAGTTTTCAAGTTTTGGGTGAATTCTTTTGATGGATTATGGAACAAGGAGTGCCAAGAGCCTAAGCTTGGGGATGCCCATGGCACCCCCAAGATAATCCAAGGACACCAAAAAGTCAAAGCTTGGGATGCCCCGGAAGGCATCCCCTCTTTTCGTCCACTGCCATCGGTAATTTACTTGGAGCTATATTTTTATTCACCACATGATATGTGTTTTTCTTAGAGCGTCTTGTATTATTTGTGTCTTTGCTTGTTAGTCTACCACAATCATCCTTGCTGTACACACCTTTTGAGAGATCCATGCATAAATTGGAATTTGTTAGAATACTCTATGTGCTTCACTTATATCATTTGAGCTTGATAGTTTTGCTCATAGCGCTTCACTTATATCTTTTGAGCGTGATAATTTTTGCTCTAGTGCTTCACTTATATATTTTAGAGCACGGTGGTGGATTTGTTTTAAAAAAACTATTGTTCTCTCATGCTTCACTTAGATTATTTTGAGAGTCATTAATAGCATGGTAATTTGCTTAATGTTAATATACTTGGTGTTCAAGATATGTGAAACTTTCTTTTGAGTGCGTTGAATACTAAGATAAGTTTGATGCTTGATAATTGTTTTGAGATATGGAGGTGATAATATCAAAGTCGTGCTAGTTGGGTGATTATGAATTTGAGAAATACTTGTGTTGAAGTTTGCATGTCCCGTAGCATGCACATATGGTTAAAGTTGTGTAACAAATTTGAAACATGAAGTGTACCTGGCTTGTGCATCCTTATGAGTGGCGGTCGGGGACGAGCGATGGTCTTTTCCTACCAATCTATCCCCCTAGGACTATGTGCGTAGTACTTGATTTTTTATGGCTTCTAAATTTTTGCAATAAGTATATGAGTTCTTATAACTAATGTTGAGTCCATGGATTATACACACTCTCACCTTTCCGCCTTTGCTAGCCTCTTCAGTACCGTGCATTTCCCTTTCTCAGCTTGAGAGTTGGTGCAAACTTCGCCGGTGCATCCAAACCCCGTGATACGATATGCTCTATCACACATAAACCTCCTTATATCTTCCTCAAAACAGCCACCATACCTACCTATCATGGCATTTGCATAGCCATTCCGAGATATATTGCCATGCAACTTCCACCATCATCATCATGACATACATCACTTTTGTCATATTGCCATTGCATGATCATGTAGTTGACATCGTATTTGTGGCAAAGCCACCATGCATTATTTTCCATACATGTCACTCTTGATTCATTGCACCATCCCGGTACACCGCCGAAGGCATTCATATAGAGTCATATCTTGTTCTAAGTTTTGAGTTGTAATCCTTATGTTGTAATCAATAGAAGTGTGATGATCATCATTATTAGAGCATTGCCCAAATAAAAAAAAAGAGAAAGGCCAAAAGAAAAAAAGGAAGGCCCCAAAAAAAGGGGCAATGCTACTATCTCTTTTTTCCACACTTGTGCTTCAAAGTAGCACCTTGTTCTTCATGTAGTGAGTCTCATATTTTGTGCTTCAAAGTAGCACCTTGTTCCTCATGTAGTGAGTCTCATAAATTTGTCCTTTTCATACTAGTGGGAATTTTTCATTATAGAACTTGGCTTGTATATTCCTACGATGGGCTTCCTCAAATGCCCTAGGTCTTCATGAGCAAGCGAGTTGGATGCACACCCACTAGTTTTGTTTTGTTGAGCATTCATAGCTCTAGTGCATCCGTTGCATGGCAATCTCTACTCCTCATGTTGACATCAATTGATGGGCATCTCCATAGCCCATTGATTAGCCTCGTAAATGTGAGACTTTCTCTTTTTTGTCTTCTCCACACAATCCCCATCATCATATTCTATTCCACCCATAGTGCTATATCCATGGCTCACGCTCATGTATTGCGTGAAGGTTGAAAAAGTTTGAGATTATTTAAGTATGAAAAAATTGCTTGGCTTGTCATCGGGGGTATAGAAGTTGGGAACATCTTTGTGTGACGAAAATGAAGCATAGCCTAACTATATGATTTTGTAGGGATGAACTTTCTTTTGCCATGTTATTTTGAGAAGACATGATTGCTTTGATTAGTATGCTTGAAGTATTATTATTTTTGTGTCAATATGAAATTTTGTCTTGAATCGTTCGGATCTGAATATTCATATCACAATTAAGAAGATTTACATTGAAATTATGCCAAAGTATCACTCCGCATCAAAAATTCTTTTTCATCATTTACCTACTCGAGGACGAGCAGGAATTAAGCTTGGGGATGCCTGATATGTCTCCAACGTATCTATAATTTTTGATTGCTCCATGCTACTTTATCTACTGTTTTGGACTATATTGGCCTTTATTTTCAACTTTTATATTACTTTTGGGACTAACCTATTAACCGGAGGCCCAGCCCAGAATTGTTGTTTTTTGCCTATTTCAGTGTTTCGAAGAAACGGAATATCAAACAGAGTCCAAACGGAATGAAACCTTCGGGGTCATGATTTTCCAACCGAACGTGATCCAGTAGACTTGGACCCTACTGCAAGCAGGGCCAGAGGCGGTCACGAGGGTGGAGGGCGCGCCCCTGGGCGCGCCCCCTACCTCATGGGCCCCCTGACGCTCCACCGACGTACTCTTTCCTCCTATATATACCTACGTATCCCCGAAACGATCAGAACAGGAGCCAAAAATCTAATTCCACCGCCGCAACCTTCTTTATCCACGAGATCCCATCTTGGGGCCTGTTCTGGAGCTCCGCCGGAGGGGGCATCCACCACAGAGGTCTTCTACATCATCACCATAGCCCCTCCGATGAAGTGTGAGTAGTTTACTTCAGACCTTCGGGTCCATAGCTAGTAGCTAGATGGCTTCTTCTCTCTTTTTGGATCTCAATACAATGTTCTCCCCCTCTCTCGTGGAGATCTATTTGATGTAATCTTGTTTTTTCGGTGTGTTTGTTGAGACCGATGAATTGTGGGTTTATGATCCAGTATTATCTATGGAAAATATTTGATTCTTCTCTGAATTATTTTATGTATGATTGAGTTATCTTTGCAAGTCTCTTTGAATTATCCTTTTTGGTTTGGCCAACTAGATTGGTAGTTCTTGCTATGGGAGAAGTGCTTAGCTTTAGGTTCAATCTTGCGGTGTCCTTACCCAGTGACAGAAAGGGTTGCAAGGCACATATTGCATTGTTGCCATCGAGGATAACAAGATGGGGTTTTTATCATATTGCATGAATTTATCCCTCTAGCTACATCATGTCATCTTGCTTAAGGCGTTACTCTGTTTTTAACTTAATACTCTAGATGCATGCTGGATAGCGGTCGATGAGTGGAGTAATAGTAGTAGATGCAGAATCGTTTCGATCTACTTGTTTTGGACGTGATGCCTATATACATGATCATTGCCTAGATATACTGATAACTATGTTCAATTCTGTCAATTGCTCCATAGTAATTTGTTCACCCACCATAGAATACTTATGCTCTTGAGAGAAGCCACTAGTGAAACATATGGCCCCCGGGTCTATTCTCATCATATCAATCTCTATCACTTTATTTACTTGCTTTGTTTTTACTTTGCCTTTTACTTTTTACTTTGCATCTATCTATCAAAAATACCAAAAATATTATTTATCATCTCTATCAGATCTCACTCTCGTAAGTGACCGTGAAGGGATTTACAACCCCTAAGCATTGGTTGCGAGTTGCTATCGTTTTGTGTAGGTACGAGGGACTTGTGCGTGGTCTCCTACTGGATTGATACCTTGGTTCTCAAAACTGAGGGAAATACTTACGCTACTTTGCTGCATCATCCTCTCCTCTTCGGGGAAATCCAATGGAGGGCTCAAGAGGTAGCACTGCACTTTATTTACTTTCATTGCTTGTTACCCGTTACAATTTATCTTATCACAAAACTATCTGTTACCTACAATTTCAGTGCTTGCAGAGAAAACCTTACTGAAAATCGCTTATCATTTCCTTCTGCTCCTTGTTGGGTTCGACACTCTTACTTATCGAAAGGACCACGATAGATCCCGTACACTTGTGGGTCATCAATAGCTAAGGATAAAGAGACAAAGTTTATAATATGGTAAGCATAATATGATATCATTCATATCACTAAACAATTGAGAACAGACAAACAGGCATTTGTAATGTTGTGCGGGCAAGTCCAGCACAGAACTAGATTACAGGTCAAGATCAAAGGAACATCACTCCTCTCCTTTAAACCTTGTAAGGTGCAATTATACGCTAAGACAATTGTGTATAAAATTGAAAAGAGCAATAGACATTGGCTGCAAACCATGAAGTTCAAGGCATAAGTCAGAGTAAGTAGTAGTTAAAAGGCATGAGGATTAAGGACTTACAATAGCGGCTTTGACTGGTGTAGTCATGCCCTTCATCTTGCTAGTGTGACATTCCTTGAAGATTTCCACAGCATTTGGTCCAGGCACATTTTGGTCCTTGCGGGCTTTCCTCTGCATTTGGAACAATTCAATATATACCTGATAATCTGGTACAGTGAAAAGAGTGAAACAACAGCTAATTACAACAGCCTCGCAGTGTGCAATATAGCTACGAGATCCTGTCATCTGTTGGAATTCACTTTTGTATGGTTGGCCTTGTTCTTTGAACAGTTCACCTACAAGATGATAGATTTGTGTGGCACATGAGTAAATAGGACTTCAACATGTGATCTGATCACATATATAATGTACCTGATACTTCGGATCAGACCAGTGTTTAACGAGGCCTCTCCAGTCTTCATCCGATATACTTTCCACTGGAGATGTTTGGGCAAGTTCACTGTTAGCCTTGCCTTCAAAGTGAGTTTTCCTCAAGTTATAGCGATACTGTCACAGAGCAGACTTGAAAACATGGGTGCAAGCTTGTCTGGTTGCATCATCTTGGCTATCCAACTTGAACCTCGTCTGTTGAAAATTATGGGAGTCTCATTATCAGCAACCTAGAAAGTATTGGACAGAGCAAAACGATATTACTAGTTTCCATACATAACCATACTTATAGATAAATGGTCGAGGAAGGTGTTGAACTGGGTTTCGTCTTTGTCATTCCCATACTGAATCCATGTTGGGACGATACGTACATGACACCTAACGGCAACAGCTGCCTCTGATACTAACTTGGCTGACTCTGTAGCATCACGTGGCCTTTTTAAACCTGCCTCAAAATGGATCTCCATTCTTCCTCCTCTATATTTAGTTAACCTATTGAGCATTATCCCTGATGTTTGTTTCCTCTTGCGCCTAGGTGCTAGTCCAACAATGAAAATAGGAAGTGTTAGTGCACATCAAACTGTGAGACTACATATAAAGAAGCATGCAACTATGACTTGACTCTAGCAACTACCTTCTTGCTTTTGAAGCTCACAAGCTCAACTGATCTTGCCAACTCATCTTGTGTCAAGAGTGCTTCGGAAGTAGTGTCAGGTGGCAAGAGAGCTTGGGAACATGCTGCTAGCTCAGTTGACCAACGAGTAAATCGTGCAGCTGGTGGTACCACTACTAGAAAAACCCCTACTAATGGCGCACCTAGTATGGCCATTAATGGCGCATCTGTGGTGCGCCATTAACAGCACGCCATTAGTAATTTTTACTAATGGCGCACCACCTGGTGCGCCATTAGTATAGGCCAGGGTGCGCCATTAGTATGCCTCCCAGGGGCCATGTATATCCAGGTGCTTTGGCATACTAATGGCGCACCACCACTGGATGCGCCATTAGTAACCATGGCATATTAATGGCGCACTTACCAGTGATGCGCCATTAGTATGCTTTGTCATACTAATGGCGCACTGTCATGTGATGCGCCATTAGTATGAATATTAGGTTTTTTTTATTTTTTTATTTTCTGTTTTTTGCACAGGTTACAAAATGTATAATTTGACAAAATATAGACAGCACACATCAAAAACAGATTCATCGAATACAATAGAAGAATACAATTCATCATATTAGTCTCCGAATACAATTCATCATATTAGTCTCCGAATTGAAAAGACCGAACAAAGATAGAACATTATATTACAAGTCTCGAGACCGCGAGTAGCGAGTTTGTCTTCACATTACAAGTCGATATCGATCATCTAAACTACCATCACATAGAAGAGAGCTGCGGTCATCACGATGAGCATCATCACGATGAAACTCGTCTTCATCCGGTTCCTCCAACGCTCCCTCCCCTCTCCCGCTAGATAGCGGGCGTATCTAGATTCGGCCTCGGCCCTAGTGGTGTACCCTTTGTAACTGTTACCGCTGAATCGGTGAACCTGTCTCCGACACTCCTCCCAGTCATCGTAGACTCTGGGAACCTTACCCTTGTACACGACATACGTCGGCATCGCTATGCACTAGCCAAACGAAACGTTAGTACCAATTCACAGACAATACATAAGCAATATATAATTATGCAACAGAACAATCGGAAGAGAAAAGCAAGACATTAGTAGCATCGATTACATCTAAGTTGAACAACTCTCGAAACCAAAGAGACATACTACAAGTTCATTAAAGTTTAATTACAACATGAGCCAATCGATGTTTCAGAACTAGACACAGCATCACTGCTTTCGACTCGACTCAAGGGACCGGAGCATGGATGAAGCCGCCGTCTATCGTGGGAGTCATGAAATAACGGTCGTTGTCAGCCTGCATTTGTAGCATTGTGTCGATGTCACTGTTGGACGGTTGATTTCTGAGGTAGAACTGCCCCGAGGTACGAAGGACATCTTGATGGATGATTTCCGCAAACTCCGACTGGATGCGAAAGAATTCTTGTCGGAGGTCCGCGTCCTGGATTGCCGACACGCTCGCGGCCCAATCTTTGAGTTTACTCGGTAGCAGAAGTTGATGATGGTCCCGTACGATCGCCCGCATGTGATGGATGGCGTAGTAGGCACCCTTCTGACCACCAGGCGGCTGCTTGACGCAGCAGAACGTCACATTGTGGGAGAACACGTGCTTGCCGTACTTACGAATAGGCCTGGTGAAGGTGCCTCCAGATTTGGCGTAGCCGGGGAGAACATCATCAAGAACCTTCTTGACATTTGTGTAGTCTACGTTCGACTGACGGTCCGGGTCAAAATACGTGGCCATGGAATATTTGGGGCTTAGGAGGATGAGCGTGCAACGTGTGTCACTGCAGAAAACACGGAATGTTAAAAGAAAAACGATCAAAATGTAAGAATTCATATGTTACGGGCCGGTTGAGGGGAGGACTTACTCGGGAAAGTAAGGCACGAGGAAGTTATCCTTATCTTGGTTTGCCAGAATGACGCCTTCGAGGTAAGAACTCGCGACTTGCCGGTCCCCAGCGCTGCCCAAGATCTTGGCACGCATGTAGAAGGGGTCGACTATCACGATGTCCGGGGTCTTGTCGCGAATGATCCGCATCTCCATACTCAGCGAAAATAGCCGAACGAAGGTGTAGTGCAGCGGATGAAGGTTCAACATAGTGTGGATGTCATCAAAACGCAGGACGATTGTACGCCCGATGGAGTTATCCACAAAGCCCTTGCCCTCTGGCACCTTGGCCGCGAAAACTGGGTATGCCACATCCTTCTCCCTGAGACGCCGCTTCTCCAAAGAAAGAACACTGTCATGCTGACTCCGCATAGCACCGGTTGCAGCATTGAGCATATTTGTCGGTAGCATCGCCCTACCCGCCACATGCACCCTCCTCAAGATATCCTGCGGTGAAGGTGGCCCGTCCTGAGCACGGATCGTACTCGGTGCCGGTTGGCTCGCACCCTTCTTAGTCTTTCTTTTGCGTGCCTTCTTCTTCTCCTGTAATGGGACCGAGTTCTGCTCACAGACCGCCTTCTTGAGTGTGTTGGGGCTGATAATATTTCGCACCTCGCCTATCTGAGGCTCGGTGAAGTCGGCAGCTGGAGGCGTCTCCTGAGAGCTGAACGTCAGACGGCGCCTGTTGCAACTTGGCTTCTCCGCGGTACCAGCTAGATCGCACACGTCTTTTGTTGGGTTTGGTTCTTGAGAAGGAGGCCCCATGAAGTCGCCATCGTACCCATGATCGGCAAAGTACTGGTCGACGTTGCCAAATGTATCATTGTCGTCGTCGTTGTCGTTCTGATGCTGTGCCATATGCATGTTTGGATCCAGTGGCATAGGGATGTCCGGCACCGTTACGGCGGTCTTGCCATGGGGCCGACTTGGTGCCGGCACGACTGGCGGTATTGTCTTTGGGGTGGTGTCCCCCGCCCCCAAACGAATCTGGCTCTTCGGCCAAAGCAGGGGCCAGCTCAGGCAGGCGTGAGGGTCATCACGTCTTCATCGTCGGACCTGACGGGTCGAATCGGAGGTAACAAGTCGTCGCGGCCTGGCAGCACCCGAACCAGTTGAACCCTAAACAAGTTGGGTGGCATCTGGGTACCGTGGAACAAGGGGTTGCCCGGTTGAACGATTTTGCCCTTGGCGACATCGACCAACTCGTTGTTCACGAAGTGGAGGAGAGTGCACGGAACGTCGGCAGTGCCCTGCGAAAACATGTAGGGCGTCAGGGATGCCCAGTCAAAGGCAAGGAGATGAAGTCCTCGGCCGAGAGAGGCTTAATTAGTTACCGTGATGATGGCGTCGAGCTCGGCTAATGTCGACGCACCGCCAACGGCGGGCGTGCAGTTGACGGAGGTGCCGCTTGCTGCAGAGGTGCCGACCGGCGTACACCCGGGTGCATTAAGCTCTCGTGCCGACGTCGGAGACACCAATGTCGCCTCCGCCGGAGGCACCAATGGCCCCGCCATCGCATTATGTGAGTTGCTGGCCGTGAAGCTAGGAATCGGGGGCGGCCCCTGTTGGCCGCCCGCAATCCACGCACTCAACCCCGAGATCAAGGTAGCACAAGGGCGGTGATCGTCGCTCCGAGTCGTTGTTCCACTTGCTCTTGGACAATCTCTGGAATCCGCGCCACCTGTGCCTTGAGTTCTTGAACCTCTCGCGCCTGGCTTTCCGAGCTGGTCTTTTTCTCCTTCCGCACACTAGCGGTATAGTATGACCCCCATTTTGTCGACAAGCCTTTGCCGGCCACACGACCAGCTGACGTCGGCTTACTGAGCTTATCCTTGTTCTTCATTACATTCAACCCCCTATTTAGAGTGGTGTCCCAAGGGTTGCTCTTAGTCGACCCCGCGCTACTGCTTTCAGTCGCCTGTGGAAGGAATGTGAACCATTTAGAAATTTGGCTTCATTAATTAGAATGCAACCATATGGAGCTAATTATGCGGGGGTGTATTCCTTACCAGAACAAGCTCAAGCTGCCTGGTCTTCGGATCCGTGGTAAGCTCCTTTGTTTTCGGGTCCTTCTTGTACCGGGCCCTGACAAAGTTCCTGGTCTGCTTGTCACCGTATTTATCGAAGAGGGGCGGTAGGCCTTGCTCGGCACTGTCCGCCTCCTCCTTGTCCCATATAGGCTCCGCCACTCTGTAACCGCCGGGACCGAGTGTGTGTTCCCCTATGTTCAGCTCCCGCATTTGTTTCCCCCACTCACTTGATTGGGAGCTTGCGGTGCTCGAGGAATTGATCTTGAAGTCGTTGTAGTCATCTTCAGTGATCGAAGGATTTTTCTCCTTGATCTTCTGATAACTCTCACCTTTCTCAATCATTCTCTTCACATTGCTTTTCCAAGTAGACAGGGCCTTGCTCATCTTCGTGAGGGCAGCATTGTTCACTTTATTCCCTTTGAGGCTTGTGTTTTCAAATTCAGCGGGGAACTTGTATCGTTCGTGCAGCTTCGTGAAGAGGAGGTTGCGCAAATTCCCTCGGTCAGGATGCCTCAGGTTCTCGGTGTTGATCGAGACGGTGCTCCGGACAATGCACCCGAGCTGAAGCGATTACCCCTTGACTATTCGTTCGGTCGCCGTTGGATTCCCGTTGGAGTCCACTTCAGTAACTTCCTCCTTGAGGGTGCGGAGCACGATCGGGCGCCGGTCCTTCCGTTGCCGATCGGGGAAGGTTGTACATCCACACGAACACAGGCCAGGTGCTATGTGTCCTTCTCTGGCTGCCAAACGGATTGACTCCATCGGTGCTCGCGCCCAGCATGATGTTCCTTGGATCGTTCCCAAATTTTGGGTATTCGAAGTTCAACTCTTGCCACTGTCTCGCATCCTTAGGGTGACTCAGCATCTTGTCTTTTTTATCTATCTCCGGATCATTTGCATCATCTTCTCGCTTCTTCTCCTCCCTATCCGCGTGCCAACGCAGGAGCTTTGCTACCTTAGGGTCCGTGAAATACCGCTGCAGATGAGGAGTGATCGGAAAGTACCACACCACTTTTCGAGGAGCTTTCTTCCTCTTCTTGTATCGAGTGACACTGCACACCGGACATATGATAGACTCCGCGTGCTCGTCCCGATAAATGATGCAATTGTTCATGCACACGTGGTATTTCACGTGCGGTAAATCCAGAGGACACATGATTTTCTTCGCCTCCTCCAAACTGGTCGGGCACTTGTTCCCCTTGGGAAGACGTTCGTGCCAGAATGACATGTTCTCGTTGAAGCATGCGTCGGTCATTTTGTGTTTTACCTTCATCTCCAGAGCCATGAGCGTTACTTTCAGGCGGGTATCCTCGGGCCTGCATCCTTCATACAATGGAGTAACCGCGTCTAACTCAAGTTGATCCATCTTGGCTTTCTCTCGGGAGGCAGCTCTTGCGTTATCCGTCTGCTTGAGAAGCAGCTCTTGAATATGAGGGTCCTGCACCCAGCCCATCGATGGTCCAGCGTCGTCTGCTCCGCCGGCATCATCATCATGTCCTGCATCTTCTACATGATGACTATGTACAACATCACC
>NC_041383.1:532678428-532678720 GCF_002162155.2 Triticum dicoccoides | reverse complement strand
GGTTGTCTTGCTGCCCTTCCTCATTTCTTGCCCGGCCCCCATGTACGACTTCGTAGTCATCTTCATCACCTTGCCGCCGATAGCCATCCATGAAACCACGCAAGAGCAGGTGGTCCCGCACCTGCCCGGAATCCGGGTCCGCAATAAGGCTATTTAGCTTGCATCTTCGACACGGACATCTTATCTCCGTCTCGTTCTTTTGAAGCATCTCGGCCTTCGCGGACCTCAAAAACCTATTCACGATGCCTTCGGTCATCGTGCGGACCATGGTCGCCTGCGGGGTAGAGCAAAA
>NC_041383.1:532634074-532678418 GCF_002162155.2 Triticum dicoccoides | reverse complement strand
ACCGATAGCCATCCATGAAACCACGCAAGAGCAGGTGGTCCCGCACCTGCCCGGAATCCGGGTCCGCAATAAGGCTATTCAGCTTGCATCTTCGACACGGACATCTTATCTCCGTCTCGTTCTTTTGAAGCATCTCGGCCTTCGCGGACCTCAAAAACCTATTCACGATGCCTTCGGTCATCGTGCGGACCATGGTCGCCTGCGGGGTAGAGCAAAACGATATTTTAGAACCAAGAAAAAATTTGGCATGACTTTCCCTAAAAATAGGACCAAAAAGAATGCTTAATGCCAAAATTCTCGCCGAAACGGAAATGAATCAACATTCCGGCCAAATATTGGCAACTATCGCATTTCAAATACCGGTACACCTCCAAACACAAACACATATGCAACACCACAAACATATGCAACACCACGAACATACATAGATCTAGCTAGGCTATAAAATGTGCATGTGCACATTGTTGTAGGGAGAACAGCATAAATATAGCTTCCCCCCTGACTTACCTAGCAAAACAAGGTAACTTAACCACTTAATTTGAATGAATATATGGTGGAAATGAGGTCAAAAAGAGGAGGCACCCGAGACAAGGAGGAGGCGGTGGAGAGAATGAAGTGGGGAGAAAGTGAGTGTGGGAGGAGAGGCTGTCCAAAATATCTTGTTGCTGCCCACTTACTAATGGCGCACCAGCAACAAATGCGCCATTAGTAATCCAGGTTACTAATGGCGCACCCCCTGGTGGTGCGCCATTAGTACTTTTGCAAAAAAAGGAATAAAAACAATAATAAAAAAATAACATTAGTGGCGCACCTTCTGGCTGGTGCGCCATTACTAGTTACAACTAGTAATGGCGCACCACCAGTGGATGCGCCATTAGTATGTTTGGACAGGCGCACTAGTTCAAAAAAAAAATTTGGTACTAATGGCGCACCGTGGGCACGGTGCGCCATTAGTAGTTTCAACACTAATGGCGCATCAGAAGGTGATGCGCCATTAGTATATACTAATGGCGCACCACATGTCTGGTGCGCCATTAGTGTCATTTCCATCTATAGCCCTTTCCCTAGTAGTGTACTGTGGAAAGTGTTGCAACAACTAGGGCTGTCTCTGCTTGTTTGGTGGCAGCTATTTGTTTCTGTTTGGCTTGTTCTACAGCTCGTGTAGCACGGGATACCCTGTCGGTACAATTTTCCGCTGAACTTTGACCTTCTATTGCACCATCAGTACCAGCAGAATCTGTAGGATTGTTCCACTTCCCTCTCCCTATCGTTCTGGGTTGCTTCCTCTTTCTCTGTGCCATGATAAGTCAAGCTGACAAGAAAAACAACTAACAATTTAGTTCTTCAGAACAAATGTACTTTGATGTAAGAACATGGTGTGATAGACAGATATTGTATGTTCTAGAAACAGGAACACATGTCTTAGTCACAAGTATAATGTGTAAAGTAAGCTGATGAAATTCAACAAAAATTAGAAGCAATACAAGCTAGACTTCATACATAACATGCAACCACGTATAAGAGTGCCAAGCTAGAGGGAGCACCTGTGATGGTGCACTAGGGGAGACATGCTCATCACCAACATAGCTACGTTGAGTGTCTATGCATGTGTTTTCTTGGAAATCATCTTGGGGGAATGGAGGAGTAGAATCTCTAGAGGCCCTTCGTTTGGAAGGAGCACCTTCATCCACTGCCTTGCTAACTTCCTTCCTCTTTATTGATTTTGAATTGTCAAGTAAAACCGATAAGAAAAAGCAATAAAATTCACTCTTCAGAACTCATTCGTGCATGATACTGACAATCACTACTTTGATGTAAGGCAAACACATGATTCCAGGATGGAATAATACGAAAAACAGGACGGCATGGCATAGTCACAACTGTTTATGTAAACTAAGCAGAAACCGTTTCAACAAATAAGAAACAATGCAATCTAGACACCACATGAAAGATGCAACCAATATGACTCTACCAAGTTAAAAGCATCCCATCATAAATGGCATTTCAACAGATTAGAAGCAGCGCATGCTATAAATCATATGAAAGATGCAACTAATATCACATTGCATATACTGAAGGAGTCTCGTCATATTGATTTATGTGGGATACAAAAAAACAATAGTTTCATGTGAGGACATGCTTAATAGACAGATGTACTATGTACTAAGAATAGGAACGCATGTCACATTAACATGTATAATGTATAAACTAAGTAGAATAGCACATGCAATTTAACCAGATTAGAAGAATTACAATCTCGACACCATATGCAACATGCAACCACATATCACGCTGCCAATTAGAGCAAGCACCTGCGGTGCTAGTGTAGGGGAAATGTGGTAATCAACTATAGAGCTATATTCACTATCTTCATCTAGCCTTGCTGTTTCTGGATAATCATGTGGGGAGGCTGACGCTACATTCTTTAAATGAGGATCTTTTATCACAGTAGTCCACTGGCCTGACTGCCTCATCATAAGTGATTGATGAGGGATACACAAGAACATTAGTTTGATGTAAGAGCATGGTTAATAGATAGATGTACTAGTATGTACCAAAAACAGGAAGGCGTGTCATATTCAAAGGTATAATGTGTAAGCTAAGAAGATGCAATTTAACCAAATTGGAAACAATACAAGCTAGACATCCGGCTGGAGTGGTGAGCATGATCATCTAGGACCTGAGAGCCTAGTGGGAGGTGGGCTGCTTTGCCACCATCGTGGATTTTTAGTTGGCTTCCAGGTGATGCATGTCTGTGATGGGCTTGTCACCGGCTCGGCCAGTGCCCTAACTAGCTATTTGTCTTCTGGTGCTCCCGGGATGGTGGTTCATGTAAAAAATATCTTTCCTTATCTTGATAAAGACTGACTTCGGCCTTTCGAATACAAGCTAGACACCATATGCAACATGCAACCACATATGACACCGTGAAGTTAAAGCAATCACCTAGGATGGTGGTTCACGGCGAGCGAGATCATCAACTCCAGAGCTACGTTCCCCGTCTCCATCTGCTGACACTACGCCCTTTAAAGCCTTGAAACGTATCTGGCCTAGCCGCGTACCACGCTGAAGCGACTTCTCTATACTCTGTTCTGGTTCTGTCAAGGCAGGGTCTGAAATACCCTTGCATATAAACACAATAGTGAGAGTATGGGTGAAGTGTGTGGAGAACTAGTGCACTGTAAAAGTAGCAGATAACAGGTGGCTGAAAAATAAATGACAGGAGACATATGATAGCTCTACAACATTGCCTGACAAACAAAATTAGATTCTACTCCGTATGATTTTTTAATATATGAGCACAGGAAATGTAGGTACTCCTCCAGCACACCACCACATGTGGTCCTATCAAGATAACAGTCGACTAAAAATAAATAGGTCAGTCGATTTTTTTATCAATCGTCCGATCTATAAGGAATGGGAAGATGGCCTTCATCTACCTCCTGCCAGTCACTGTTGATGATCTTTCTTGAACCGCCAGCGACCACTGGCCCAGACCCCTGCCTCCGCCGCCCCGCCCTCCCCTCGACCGCACACCACCGTCGTGCTTGGCAGAGCCCCCAGGCCATCCCTTTAATCCCGGCAGACCTCCAGATCGGGCGCCAGCAGATCTAGGCCCCACACTCCCCTAAGATAAACACCGAGGCGCTGCTTCCCTGGCGTAATAGGCGGACTAGCGCCTGTTATGCCGGTGAATGCTTCCGTTAATTGGGAATCAACTGACCAGGAATTGAAATCCAAGGGGGCGACGGACCTCTAGATAAGGTGAAATAGTATATGAGAAGAAACCTTGCGCATCGCGAGTAACTAGGAACATCTAGTATCAAGAAGAAGCGGTCAACTAGTGTCTTCTGTGGGATGAATACCGTGCAAGCAGACACGTAAGATTTGCACGAATAAGGGAAGAGGAGTACCATTTTTGGTTGTTGGTGTGGTCGCCTCCAGATGTCGCGCCGATCTTCTTCTTTTTGCTGGGGAAAGCAATGTTTTGGAGGAGGGTGCAGGCTTGGACGAACCCATGGCCAAATTGTTGATTGTGTTGCCGTGGCTGTATGTCGGTGGAGGGGAAGTAGATCCGAGGCGGCGAAGGACGGCGTAGCAGGAACAACTCTGGTGTGGTGGACGGTGGCGAAGTTGGAGTGGCAGCAGTGAGGCGCAGGACGGCGTGGTTGAACTGGCTCGGGTATGGACGGCTCGGCCTTGGCTTCAACTACTAGCCGTGGTGGGCGTTGCGGTTGAGGTTGCGGTGGACGACGATGTTGGGGTATCGGCTCCGGCGTGATGGAGGAGGGCAGCGGTTGATGGTTGGGATGGGGTGGTGGATGAAGGACGCCGGGGTTTCGCGGCTGGTGGAGAGGTAGTATTGGCGCCCATGGAGTATGAATGGGGAATCGGACGGGGGGCGGGGGGCGGGGGGAGCTAAGGGAGAACCATGTTTCGGTCTGGGACACGCTTGTTTTTGGCTTTTTTGAACAGATGGGACGCGCTTGTTTGAAATTTGGGGAAAGTACAAACTTTACCCCCTCTTAAATTTTGGACCTACTGTGGGTCGTGGTACGATGGTAATCCCAGGTGTCCCAAATAGTGGGCGTGAGCGATTTCGGCCGCTCGCATGTGTGCTTAGGCGCATTGTGTATGAATGTTTTTCGGAGGCAGTTGCTAGGCGTATAGATGAAGCTACAAACCTACCCCGGTTTAGACCTTTGGACGTCGGGCCGGTAGGTTTCACAGGTCAGAGTTAGAAAAGTAATTTCTTTCTACTACCAAACATTGGTCTCACGCGGTTTCGGGCGAGTAGATGCTCTTTTGGCGCTTCGTTCGAAATTTTGAAATAGAAGCATTCATGATTAGAGTACTCTTGAACTTTGAGGATTGAATAAATAGACAACATTAAATTTGACCTTGTATGTTTGAAAACCTCATTATATTATCCGCTTCTTTTTGAAATTTTGACACTTGAAAATCCTATAACTACGATTATTTTGGAATGAAGGAGCTAAATTTGAATCTATTTTGTACATGACTATATATGCTATTATGTACAAAATCAGAGCAAAGATTGGTGCCCCCATAACTAAGGTATGATTTGCAAATGCCACGATATCGAATTCAAATAATTGAATGGACTTCATGTTGAATTTGATTTTTTTAAACCACCTTAAGTTGAATTCAAATGTATGCTAGTTCATACCTAGCTATTTGTAATGTTCATTGTGTAACTTTTGTTTGTATAATGTGCTTTACACACACAACATGAACTATACTCACGTTTATATTCGATTGCTAAAGCGATGCATTGTCTGGAGTTCAAAATACTAACTATGTGGTTCAATTACGTCGAATAATAACATAGACATGCAAAAATTCGATAGAATCTAGATGTCTGATGGATCAATGACCGTTCCTTACGCGAATTGCAAATATCATGATCCCATCCTAATATTTGGATACAATTTATATATTTAATCAATGTGTACATCAGTCTTTTACGTGTAGTTTCACTCTCCATCGGTAGTCTCTCACACATGCTCACACACTCTCTCCCGAGGTGTCTTTCTCACAGACATGCTCTCGATATAACCCTCCCTCCCTCTTGTAACCATTTACGACTGTTTTCACTAACCTTTATCACAAGCACTCTTCCTCTCACAAGCATACACACGCACAATCCCCATCGACCCTTTCTATATACATAGACCTGCCTACGTGTCTCATGTACGCACGTTATCTTTAGGCCTGTCTCTCAAGCATGGTCTCACACCTCTCTTCCTAGTCGATGAGTATGATTCTAGCAAAGCATTCTATAGGATGCCTCTTAAAGTTAGGTTGCATGAATAGTAATATCAGAGATAAGGGGTTACCTTAGTCCGATAACATAGGGTTACAAATCCTAGCCGACTTTGTCAGTGGACACAGAGTCCTTCACAATTCTCCTATCATTGTCTTGTACGACAAGTCATCCATGGGTCTCCCTAAATGCGTCACGGGCTGACCAATGTGGTGCAGGACAGAACCAAACCAAGGGCCTCACCTCTACCCCCATGTCTCGTTATCTTCTCACACCCCACACATACCAACACAGACACCACACAAAAAAACCTCCTCATGCCTCTATACACTCCCCCTTGCATATACACACTCAAGGGAATCTCTCGCCACGACATCATATATTAGTCTCTCTCTCTAAACCTCTCTCATTTCTCGTGCTATCTCTCCCACGCCCCCTCCCCCCGTCGGCCCCTCTATCCATGCCTCTCTCGAATATGTAACACACACATATACCTCTCTAGGCCCTGCCAAATACATCAACTACACATTCACACATGTTACATCACGTACCCCATTGATCTAAAAAGCCCTCTCTTCACGTTTATTTCGCATACAACATTCCTTTTGAATAAAGTGTGGTCAAAAAATTATTTTAGAGTTTCTACATATATACAACATTACAAAGTTATATGGAGGAGTATTGTAACGCCCCGGATTCGTTGCGCTAGGTGTCCGCCAGTTATTCGCCGTCGTTGCCATGTCATTTTCTTGTGTGTTGCATTTTATCATGTCATCATGTGCATTTCATTTTGCATTCACGTTCGTCTCATGCATCCGAGCTTTTTCCCCGTTGTCCGTTTTGCAATCCGGCACTCCTATGTTCTCCGGCGTCCCCTTTTGTCTCTCGTTGTGAGCAGGTATTAAACATTCTCGGAATGGACCGAGGTTTGCCAAGCGGCCTTGGTATAGCACCGGTAGACCGCCTGTCAAGTTTCGTACCATTTGGAGGTCGTTTGATACTCCAACGGTTAACCGGGTAACCGCAAAGGCCATCTTTTATGCAGCCCAACACCCCTTACAAAGTGGCCCAAAACCCAGAAAACTCCCCTCCATGCTCTCGGTCGTTCGATCACGATCGTGTGGACGAAAACCGTGCTCCATTTGGACTCTCCTAGCTCCCTCTACCTATAAATATGTGCATCTCTCCCGAAATCCCCGTCTAAACCCTAGTCTCCACCTCCCTCTCGCCCGGCGGACATGTCCGCGCCTGCCGGACGAATCAGCCGCCGCCGCCCGCTCAAATCGGGGCACGCCACGTGGCACCCTGGCCACCCGCATGCCGCCGCCAGCCCACAGGCCCAGCGCCGGCCCCCGTGGCCCGTCTCCCCGTCCGCCGCCGCGCCCCGCGTGCCCGAGCGCCCCGCCGCCGCCGCTTGGGTCCCCGCGCTCGTCCGCTGCCCATCGCCGCCGCGGCATCCCGCCATAGCCTGGCCTCCTCCGCCGCCCGAAGCTCCCCCGCGCCACTGTCCACGGCCGCCGCCGCCCGCTGTCGTGGCGTCCCCGCGAGCCGCTGTCCCCTCCGCCGGCGCCCTCCGTCGCCGCCGCGCCGGATCCGGCTGGATCCGGCCGGAGCGCCCCTCCCCGCGCCGCCCCGAGACTCCCCCGGCCATCTCCCTCGTCGCCGTTGACCGGAGCCGCCACCGCCTCGATCCGCGTGCCCGGGTCAACCCTCAGATTCGGAGGTGAAATTCGTCTAAGTCCCAAATATTTCAACATTATCATGCCATGTTCATTGCATCATAACTCTGTGCATACTGCTCCGTTTCGTGCGTGTAATATGTCAAATTGTTCGACTCGACGAGTACTTCATTTCATACCATTGCCCTAAATGCTGTTGGAAGAGTGCTATGTGATGTTAATCTGCTTGAACTGTTATAACATGCTCATTTGTCATTTTTGCCATGTTTGATGTGTGCATCTTATGAGGTTGATGTCTACATGTGTTTTGATCTATGCTATGCCATCTTTCCAGAGGTGCAATCCATGTATTTTTGCGACTTGTGTACTGAGTGCATCGAGCTTGTTAAGGTGGGTACTTGCTGTTGCTGTTTTGCTAGGCTGTTTCTGTTATATTTTGTTGCTATGTTAACCTGCTTCTACTAGTCATTCCATGCATAATCTGGAGATGTTCACTAAGGATGTTTTGTTACACATGTCATGCTATATCCATTCATGCCCCTGGTTGCATTTATAGCCTGCTGTAGCTTGTTGTAATCTTGCTCCAAACTTGCTAAATAATGTTGTTGTCTGCCTGTTAACATTAAGTTCAGTTTTGGCCATGTGTTTTGCTAGTGATCCATGCTCCCTATGAACTTGTTATTGCCATGCTTAACTTCATAAACATGTATTCTTACTGTTGGTTGCCTTTCCATGCCATGTATTGCTCTGTGGTGAGTGGTTCAAGATCATCAACATGCCTACTTATTGTTGTTCCTGCCATGTATGAATCTGTAATATAACTTGTCATGTTTACATGGGTGCCATCATATTTTCTGTGCCCTTTTGGCTCATGGTCAGTAAGGGATTTTTCTTCTATGCAATTAGTAGATTCATGTCATGCCTTTGTTTGCCATGATAAGTTCTTGTAACATGTTGTTTGATAGCTCTAAACATTGCAACCTGATGTTATTTCCTGATAAGTCTGAAACTGTTATTATTTGCAATCTTCCCATGTCATTTTGAGCATGTTCTAGTGATTTCTGGAGATAGCTTAGTGTTCATGTTTTGTTATGCTTTACCTGTACTTCATGCCCATGCCTTTTGTTATTATGTTGAGGTGCTTTAGCATGTTATTTTGATGCTTGTAAGATGCCTAGTTGCTGTTATGGACAGATTGTTGTTATGACTTGTATAGAGTGTATGTGTTGAACCGTTGCTCCGTTTTGAGTGTGCTCTATATGAAACTTGCTTAGAATTGCATGTTGTTTCATATTATCATGTTGCATCCTTGTTTTGGTGTGTTTGCTTGATGTTTGTATGCATTTTGCATCAATACCATGCTCGACTTGTTTTGCTCATATCTTCTAGGCCGTAGCTCCGAACTAAATGAACTTTATGTGTAACTTGACTAGAATTTCGTTTAGTTCATCGTGGTGCATCTTAACTTGTTGTTTAATAACTTGAACATAATGTTTAATCAGATCTGGAACAATTTCGAAATGTGCATATGAGGACTTACCGGAATTGTTATATGTTGTTTCAGGCCTCATTTAAACTTGCCTTGATGTGTTGTTCTTGTTTGCATCATCTCTTGCCATGAGTAGCTTCATGTAGCCTTGTCATGCATCATGCTTGTTGTGCATCATGTCTTGCCTATGTGTGGTGTGTTTACCATGTTGTGTGCTTCTTCTTGATAGTTCCCGTTTCGTTGCGATCGTGAGGATGCGTTCGTCTACGTGTGGTTCGTCTTCGTGGCTTCATCTTCTTCATGGACTTGTTCTTCTTCCTAGCGGGATTTCAGGCAAGATGACCACTACCCTGGATCTCACTACTATCATTGCTACGCTAGTTGCTTCGTTCTATCGCTATGCTGCGCTTCCTATCACTTGTTCTTTAAGCCTCCCAAATTGCCATGAACCTCTAACCTTTGACACCCTTCCTAGCAAACCATTGTTTGGCTATGTTACCACTTTGCTCAGCCCCTCTTATAGCGTTGTTAGTTGCAGGTGAAGTTGAAGATTGCTCCATGGTGGACAGGGTTATGTTGGGATATCACAATATCTGTTATATTATTAATGCATCTATATACTTGGTAAAGGGTGGAAGGCTCGGCCTTATGCCTGGTGTTTTGTTCCACTCTTGCCGCCCTAGTTTCTGTCATACCAGTGTTATGTTCCTGGATTTTTGTGTTCCTAACGCTGTCGGGTGATTTATGGGACCCCCTTGACAGTTCGCTTTGAGTAAGACTCCTCCAGCAAGGCCCAACATTGGTTTTACCATTTGCCTCACCTATTACCTTTTTCCCTTGGGAGTCGCGCATCCCAAGGGTCATCTTTATTTTAGCCCCCTGGGCCAATGCTTGTCTAAGTGTTGGTCCAAACTAGAGCCACTTGCAGCGCCACCTCGGGGAAACATGAGGGCATGTTCTAGATGTACGTACTGCTCATCCGGTCATGGCCTGAGACGAGATACGCGTGGCTAATATCAGGATGTCGGCACGCCGGGAGGTCTTGCTGGTCTTGTTTTATTACTTTCGAAATATCTTGTAGCCGGGATTCTGAGACTGATCGGGTCTTCCCGGGGAGAAGGAATATCCTTCATTGATCGCGAGAGCTTATCATGGGCTAAGTTGGGACACCCGTGCAGGGTATAAACTTTCGAGAGCCATGCCCGCGGTTATGTGGCAGATGGGAATTTGTTAATGTCCGGTTATAGATAACTTGACACCAGATCCGAATTAAAATGCATCAACCGTGCGTGTAGCCATGATGGTCTCTTCTCGGCAGAGTCCGTGAAGTGAACACGGTTTCTGGGTTATGTCTGACGTAAGTAGGAGTTCAGGATCACTTCTTGATCATTACTAGATGACGACCGTTCCTTTGTTTCTCTTCTCGCTCTCATTTGCGTATGTTAGCCACCATACTTGCTTAGTCGCTGCTGCAACCTCACCACTTTACCCCTTCCTTTCCCATTAAGCTTTGCTAGTCTTGATACCCATGGTAATGGGATTGCTGAGTCCTCGTGGCTCATAGATTACTACAACAACAGTTGCAGGTACAGGTTATGTGATGATCATGACGCGAGAGCGATATTGCTTGTTTTGGAGTTTCTTCTTCTGCTTCTTCGATCAGGGGATAGGTTCCAGGTCGGCAGCCTGGGCTAGCAGGGTGGATATTGTTTGAGTTTCTGTTTATGATTCACCCGTAGTCGGATGTTGTTCTTGTATGTTGTATTGTTGTATTCATGTGACATTATATGTATTGGATGTATCCCCACTATTATGTAATGTTGATGTAATGATATCCACCTTGCAAAAGCGTCTTCAAGATGCGCTTCTATCCTTGGTGGGACCTTCGAGTTCCTTTAGGATAGGGTCGCATCTTGGGCGTGACAAGTATGAACGTTAATTTGCATTGCATGGTGCCCACAATGATATTTATTCCGCACTGTGATTTTTTATATTTTTATAATATATATAAAGTTAGTCATAATAAAGAGAAACGAAGAGCATCTCTCTCCCAATCGCATACACCCCCTTTGTGCCCCTTTCACATATGCACACAAACTATCTCCAGGTCCTCTAAAAGTAAGCCCCCTGCACATTCACGCATGTTTCATCTTTCTCTCGCGATATATACAATGACAATCATTGTATTTGGAGCGAAAGCACGGTACGTACATTGGACTTCAGAATCCACTCATTATGGTCACCATTTATGTTTTGTGGTTCTTATACAGTCATGGGCTCACCGTACAGCTCTGTATTTGCTCAAGACATGACTAGTTGACCAGTTAAACGCTCTGTGTTGCACCTCTAGTGTTGCATCATATTATCTCACTACCATTCGGCCCAGCTGTCGGCTTGTATCTACTCTTCTATCTACACTCTTATAAAAAACAGAGTTGGTGATGATGTTGTGCCCGCCATCTGCAACATAGGCCGTCCGATTTATATCTGATGGATAGGAAGGAAACTATGGCAATTTTGCAAAAAGGTACCCACACACCTCTCCACATTTGCAAATAAGTCCTTCCCTCGTTCATCCTTTTCTCTCACAAGATAAACTAGTCATACAAATGCATCTTGATGTTACGTGCAACACACGGGCATCTTGCTAGTAAGAATGAAAACAAATGACAAAAAAATATTGGACGGTGGTTCGAAGTCATGACTGCGGGCACAGCGGACAAGGTGGCATTGTATTGGTATGCTGAGCCATCTGTTTTAACACACATGAGCTCGTGTGGTGATTACACACACACACACATGCATGCACACGAACTGCATGCACACAACACTCACATGAACACATGCAACCATGCACACACACAACACTCACACGTACACACGCAGCCACGCACACACACACATGCATGCACACACCACACGACCAACACACACTCTCACGCTCAAGTGCTCAACGTACACGCGCACGCGCACACACTAGGCCCTGACAGACACATACACAACCAGGTGATTCCCACGCACGGGTTGGAGTCTTCTCGCGCGTGGGTAAATTTGTGTTTATCTGACCTTTTTCCTGTGTAAACTGACATGTGGGACCCACAAGGAACATGGTCAGTTTAATTAGTCAACATGGTGCCACGCAGACTATTTGGCCGGTCAACAGAGTGCAATCTGATGCTGAACGGTGAGCAAGTGACCGTATAATCACCGCAAAATGTATATAGTGACTGTAATGAGCGTATTCTGAAGTTCGGTGACCGTATTACGCTTTTCTCTCTGTAGGCCCTCCAAAATTACATCTCTACACGTTCTCGCACGTTACATCTAACAACTATGCAATATAGCCCTACTACTACACTCTAACACAATTAATCATATGTGTTTTTAGTTTTACTAGATATCATATTGTTACTTAATTATTCTATTTGCATACATTAAAATTGCCTTTGAAATGTATGGCCAGTATCAGCTACCGCGGGAAAAATCCCGCCCTTTCCTGTTTAATCGGGTTTGTATCGATGGATCATGCAAAACAACCAAACTATAGTACTATACAGCACAAGTGACAGTTCATGGGGCCGCCGTGTCGTGTACTCCTCCGTCGTAAGAGTGGAGCACTAGCTTTCATAAATGTTCTAGTCCCGTTCGCCGACATGTGGGACATCGTGCTACCGGGTCCACGTGCCATACCAAAATACAATGTAGAGCAGCAGGGGTGAAGCACCCCAGTCATGGCGCTAACATAGTAATGAGCAATGAGGCGTCAAATCACAAAGCTGCACCTTTCCCGCAGTTAAGTTGGAGGAATAATGCTAAAAAAATAAGTTGGTTGGACGAAGCAACCATCATTTCACTCGTTGCTGAATCCACTTCTCCCTCATCTTCTTCAAGTTTTCTTGATAAGATCTTCTTCAAGTTAACCACGTGTTGCTTCTGCCGTTGTTCTGCCTCATGTGGGACGCGGATCGGCTTGGTAAAGCACCGACACGTGGGACCTCATGTTAGCAAACCGCCAGGCCAACATCCTCTAAAAATAAGAAACCTCCCTCGCCATCCACGCGGCAAAATCACCTCCTTTTTACTAATCTTGATTCTATAATTTTTTAGATCAATATAATTGAGATTTGTATAGATAGCACACAGGAGCAAAACCAAGTGGTACGGTTAAGGGCATCCACAGTGTGTATCCAAATGTGAAAATAGCTTTTGGCATCGATGGGAACCATTGTGGACGGTGCTTCCAAAGCCAAAAAGATGTAACCGAAGCTCCCTGATTGATTGATTGGAGGAATAGAAAAATGCAACGTCTCTCCTCTTGCTCCCGTGCTTGGACGGATGTACAGTATAGAGCACAGAGTCTACTCCCCTGTCCGATGATGCTTCGGTGCCTTAAGGCACCTACCTTTGTGTCTATGACATGTGGGCCCAACAAGTGGCTGGCCCACATGTTAGTGACCCAAAGGCAGGTGCCTTTAAGGCACCGAAGCTGCATCCCCCTGTCCCTTCTATCACAAATCATAAAGCATTGAGGCGTCAAATCACAAAGCACGGACAAAGCAACCATCATTTCACTCTTCGCTGACTCCGCTTCTCCATCATCTTCTTCGAGAAACCACCTCATTGCACCAAGATGGACGAACGACGCTATTGTGTACTAGTACTACTAGTAATTTACGTGTCCTTTGGTTCAATGGACTTCCTGGATGCAAATAAGGCAATTGTCTCGGCTTGCAGGCGGCACTTGCGTCCGGTGGTCTCCCTCAACGGTGTTCTCCGTCGAATGCACTTCGTCAAACCACAACGTTTGAGATATCGTCGACGTCACCGCAATGGGAAGGAAGTCAAATAGTTACTACCCCAATTTTTTTGTACACAAGGCCAGTATATTGAAATTACAATTTGCAAAAGGCCACTAACACTAATCGAGGCAAAATTGATGGGGTTTTCCTCGTACTAGCAACCAAGGACATTAATATACCCTTGCATGCATGCAGAAGTGAGAAGGTTTGTTTGCATGGCGCTGCCTTAATCAAGCGATGAGGAGTGAGATGGTTAGATCTTTGGACTTTGGAGAAAAAATACGCGTTAATTGACATGTCAAACAAGGATTTTTATCGATTAATACCACGAAGGAAAACCCTACCTTTCTTTATTAACATCAGTACTCCTAGTACGTGCGTACTTATCCTGTTTGGGTCTAGGCCTTGCATTGCCATACTTCGCCACACATTTTTGCCAAGCTTGCTTAAAGTTTTCAAAATGTAAAGGAGGTACACTTACGCATGGCTATCGTGGTCACACCGCACCCTCACAAGGTCTCTCCGCACCCTCATACAGTCGCTCCTGCACGCCGCAAACCCAACCAAGGGAACGCACCATCATTGACACGTGCTACCGCATGTGAACAAACCAAACTCAGCCATCCAACTGCTGATACATAATTTTCGTTCATATAGTATGTTTATCCAACCACATGTTGGGGAGGATCCATACGGCCCGTGCGGTGGTCTGTTGAGGAAGAAGAAGAGGTGAGGAAGAAGGGTTAGGAGACATAGGATGTTCATCCAACAGCCTGAAGTGGTAGACTGACCCAAATGACGAAAGTCAGGCGACTTGCATAACAATATATGTTTTTACATACCAAAAGATCCCTAAAAACAACAACATAAAGAAAAACTATCACTACTCACGGAACGAGACGGCCTCGTCGTCCTTTGCTGGCGGCGCGAATCAGTCGTAGCTGCCGACGTGTGTCTCTGCACTGTGGTTGTCCTCGGCCTCCAGCTACTCGTTCACACGGAGCATGCGGGCGCTCTGCACGGATGAGAGCACCACCCGGTTCAATTCGAGAATGTCCGGTTCCGCCAGGAGGAGGGCCTCGATGGTAGCGGTATCCGCGCGCTCCATGTCGAGTTGAGCCTCCGTCGCCCGGTGCAAGTCCGACAACGTCCGGTTCCGCCTGCAGGAGAGCCTCGATGGCAGCGGCATCCGCGAGCTCCGCGTCGAGTTGAGACTCCACCGCCCGGTTCAAGTCGAGGACATCCGGTTCCGCCTGCAGGAGGGCCTCGATGGTAGCGGCATCCGCACGCTCCGCCTCAAGTTGAGCCTCCGCCGCCCGGTTCACATCCACGACATCCGGTTCCGCCTACAAGAGAACCTCGATGGCAGCGTGCTACATCTTGAGCATGCGCTGGTTTTCCTTTGAAGAGGAAAGGGTGATGCAACAAAGTAGCATAAGTATTTCCCTCAGTTTTTAAGAACCAAGGTATCAATCCAGTAGGAGATTACACACAAGTCCCTCATACCTGCACAAACAAATAAGAACCTTGCAACGAACACGATAAAGGGGTTGTTAATCCCTTCACGGCCACTTGCAAAAGTGAGATCTGATAGAGATAATAAGATAAATATTTTTGGTATTTTTCTGATATAGATTGGAAAGTAAAGATTGCAGAAAATAAACGGCGACAGAAATAGCACGTTGGTTGGATATTAATATGATGGAAGATATACCCGGGGGCCATAGGTTTCACTAGTAGCTTCTCTCAAGATAGCATATTCTACGGTGGGTGAACAAATTACTGTCGAGCAATTGATAGAAAAGCTCATAGTTATGAGAATATCTAGGCATGGTCATGTATATAGGCATCACATCCATGACAAGTAGACCGAAACGATTCTGCGTCTACTACTATTATTCCACACATCGACCGCTATCCAGCATGCATCTAGAGTATTAAGTTCGTAAGAACAGAATAACGCATTAGGCAAGATGACATGATGTAGAGGGATAAACTCAAGCAATATGATATAAACCCCATCTTTTTATCCATGATGGCAACAATTAATACAATACATGCCTTGCTCCCCCTGCTGTCACTGGGAAAGGACACCGCAAGATTGAACCCAAAGCTAAGTACTTCTCCCATTGCAAGAAAGATCAATCTAGTAGGCCAAACCAAACTGATAATTCGAAGAGACTTGCAAAGATATTTAAATCATGCATAAAAGAATTCAGAGAAGAATCAAATATTTTTCATAGATAATCTTGATCATAAACCCACAATTCATTAGATCTCGACAAACACACCGCAAAAAGAATTACATCAAATAGATCTCCAAGAGAATCGAGGAGAAGTTTGTATTGATATCCAAAGAGAGTGAAGAAGCCATATAGCTAATAACTATGGACCCGAAGTTCTGAGGTAAACTACTCACACATCATCGAAGAGGCTATGGTGTTGATGTAGAAGCCCTCCGTGATCGATTCCCCCTCCGACGGAGCACCGGAAAAGGCCCCAAGATGGGATCTCACTGGTACAGAAGGTTGCGACAGTGTAAATAGGGTTTCGTGGTGCTCTCGGATGTTTTCAGGGTACGAGAGTATATATATATAGGCAAAATAAGTAGGTCGGTGGAGCTGCGAGGGGCCCACGGGGGTGGGGGCGCGCCCTCCTGCCTCGTGGCTTCCTTGCTTCTTCCTTGACGTCCACTCCAAGTCTCCTGAATTGCATTTGTTCCAAAAACGATCCTCGCGAAGGTTTCATTACGTTTGGATTCCATTTGATATTCCTTGTGAAACACTGAAATAGGCAAAAAAACAGAAATTTGCACTAGGCCTTCGGTTAATAGGTTAGTCACAAAAATAATATAAAAGTGCATAATAAAGCCCATTAAACATCCAAAACAGATAATATAGTAGCATGGAACAATAAAAAATTATAGATACGTTGGAGATGTATCAAGCATCCCCAAGCTTAATTCCTGCTCGTCCTCGAGTAGGTAAATGATAAAAACAGAATTTTTGATGTGGAATGCTACCTAGCATAATTCTCAATGTAATTTTCTTTATTGTGGCATGAATGTTCAGATCCGAAAGATTCAAGATAAAAGTTTAATATTGACATAAAAATAATAATACTTCAAGCATACTAACAAAGCAATCATGTCTTCTCAAAATAACATGGCCAAAGAAAGTTATCCCTACAAAATCATATAGTCTGGCTATGCTCTATCTTCATCACACAAAATATTTAAACCATGCACAACCCCGATGACAAGCCAAGCAGTTCTTTCATACTTTTGATGTTCTCAAACTTTTTCAATTTTCACGCAATACATTAGCATGATACATGGACATAGCACTATATGTGGAATAGAATGGTGGTTGTGGAGAAGACAAAAAGGAGAAGATAGTCTCACATCAACTAGGCGTATCAACGGGCTATGGAGATGCCGATTAATAGATATCATTGTGAGTGAGTAGGGATTGCCATGCAATGGATGCACTAGAGCTATAAGTGTATGAAAGCTCAACAAAAGAAACTAAGTGGGTGTGCATCCAACTTGCTTGCTCATGAAGACCTAGGGCATTTTTTAGGAAGCCCATCATTGGAATATACAAGCCAAGTTCTATAATGTAAAATTCCTACTAGTATATGAAAGTGACAACATAAGAAACTCTCTATCATGAAGATCACGGTGCTACTTTGAAGCACAAGTGTGGTAAAAGGATAGTAACATTGTCCCTTCCCTGTTTTTCTCTCATTTATTATTGTTAATATTATTTATTTGGGCCTTTTTCTCTTTTTTATGGCCTCTTTTTTTATTTTTTTTCTTTTTGTTCGGAGTCTCATCCCGACTTGTGGGGGAATCATAGTCTCCATCATCCTTTCCTCACTTGGGAAAATGCTCTAGTAATGATGATCATCACACTTTTATTTACTTACAACTCAAGAATTATAACTCAGTACTTAGAACAAAATATGACTCTACGTGGATGCCTCCGGCGGTGTAGCGGGATATGCAATGAATCAAGAGTGACATATATGAAAGAATTATAAAGGTGGCTTTGCCACAAATACGATGTCAACTACATGATCATGCAAGGCAATATGACAATGATGGAGTGTGTCATAATGAATGGAACGGTGGAAATTTGCATGGCAATATATCTCGGAATCACTACCGAAATGCCATTATAGGTAGGTATGGTGGCTGTTTTGAGGCAGGTATATGGTGGGTGTATGATACCGGCGAAAGGTGCGTGGTATTAGAGAGGCTAGCAATGGTGGAAGGGTGAGAGTGCATATAATCCATGGACTCAACATTAGTCATAAAGAACTCACATACTTATTGCAAAAATCTATTAGTTATCGAAACGAAGTACTACGCGCATACTTCTAGGGGGATAGATTGGTAGGAAAAGACCATCGCTCGTCCCTGACCGCCACTCATAAGGAAGACAATCAATAAATAAATCATGCTCTAACTTCATCACATAACGGTTCACCATACGTGCATGCTACGGGAATCACAAACTTTAGAACAAGTATTTCTCAAATTAACAACTACTCAACTAGCATGACTCTAATATCACCATCTTCACATCTCAAAACAATCATAAAGAATCAAATTTCTCATAGTATTCGATGCACTTTATATGATAGTTTTTATTATACCCATCTTGGATGTTTATCATATTAGGACTAATTTTATAGCCAAAGCAAATTACCATGTTGTTCTATTAGACTCTCAAATTAATATAAGTAAAGCATGAGAGATCAATAATTTCTATAAAATAAAACCACCATTGTGCTCTAAAAAATATATAAGAGAAGCACTACAGCCAAATTATCTAGCTCAAAAGATATAAGTGAAGCACAAAGAGTATCTAATGAATTCCGATTCATGTGTATCTCCCCAAAAGGTGTGTACAGAAAGGATGATTGTGGTAAACTAACAAGCAAAGACTCAAATCATACAAGATGCTCCAAGCAAAACACATATCATGTGGTGAATAAAAATATAGCCTCAAGTAAAGTTACCGATGGATAAAGACGAAAGTGGGGACGCCTTCCGGGGCATACTCAAGCTTAGGATTTTGGTTGTCCTTGAATTTTACCTTGTGGTGCCTTGGGCATCCCCAAGCTTAGGCTCTTTCCACTCCTTATTCCAAAATCCATCAAATCTTTACCCAAAACTTGAAAACTTCACAACACAAAACTCAACAGAAAATCTCATGAGTTTCGTTAGTATAAGGAAACAAATCACCACTTTAAGGTACTGTAATGAAAGCATTATTTATATATGTTGGTGTTAAACCTACTATATTCCAACTTCTGTATGGTTCATACCCCCCGATACTAGCCATAGATTCATCAAAATAAGCAAACAACACACGAAAAACAGAATCTGTCAAGAACAGAACAGTCTGTAGTAATCTGTATCAAACGTATACTTCTGTAACTCCAAAAGTTCTGAAATAAATTGGTGGACGTGAGGAATTTATCAATTACTTCAAAATTAATCAACCTAATATCACTCTCCAGTAAAAAACGGAAGCTAATCTCGTGAGCGTAAAAGTTTCTGTTTTTTACAGCAAGATCAACAAGACTTCCCCCAAGTCTTCCCAAAGGTTCTACTTGGCACAAACACTAAATAAAACATAAAAAACACAACCGTAATAGAGGCTAGATGAATTATTTATTACTATACAGGAACAAAAAGCAAGGAACAAAAATAAAATTGGGTAGCCTCCCAACAAGCACTATCGTTTAACACCCCTAGCTAGGCATAAAAGCAAGAATAGATCTAGGTAGGGCAAATTGCGAAAACTCATCTCATATTACCTACGTTCAGCAGCAAGTTTTCTTTGTGGCAAGAAAAAGTAATCAAAAGGGATAAATTTAATGGGACAAAAGTCCCCAAGATCAAGCTTGGGAGGTATGGGTTCCTCCTTTGGCCCCTTATATTGCACAACCAATTCATCATTATAAGCATTCTTTTGGCAATAAGTCATCCTTTGTTCAAGAGAAAAACCTAACCCGTTGTTCTGAATAGCAAAGTCATCATTGAGTTCAGAAATTCTATCAACTAGAACATTGGTAGGAACCTTCTTTCTAAGGTTTTCATTGTAAGCAACATGATTTAAAGATCGTAAATGCATTAAGTCTTCTTGATTAAAAAGGATAGCTTCTATGGGAGGACAACCAACGTCCACCCTATAATGCGCAAAAAATTCATTGGCCTCTTTCATTATAAATCTGAACACATGGGCCAAAAAGATAGTAGCTGCTCGCTTAACAGAAGAATGCTCGATATTGGAAAATTCTAGAAAAATCCTTTGTATGCAAGGATGCATATGAATAAATTGTCTTCCAAGTTCAATATGAGCGAGGATATAGCATCCACAAGACTACTAGTTCTATGAAGAATAGACCCACCCATAGAGGGCAGGGCACCGGCACAAGTAAAGAAATCTTGAATGACTCCTTTTCCAATAATATTACTGCTACCAATCCGAAAACTTTTAGTGTGTAAAATAGTAGGTCCTTCAGGAGGATCATCAAAAGCATCAAAGTTTTCCATGTTATTACCACTATCCTTATCAACGATAACCTCCCCAGTTTCAGACATGATGGCAACAAATTGCACCAAGAACGAGCACACAAAAAGCAAGCAAAAAGAGACGGCGGAAAAAGAAGGCGAATAAAATGACAAAGGTGAAGTGGGGGAGAGGAAAATGATAGGCAAATGGCAAATAATGTAATGGGAGGGATAAGAGTTTGTGATGGGTACTTGGTATGTCTTGACTTGTGCGTAGATCTCCCCGGCAAGGGTGCCAGAAATCCTTCTTGTTACCTCTTGAGCATGCGTTGGTTTTACCTTGAAGAGGAAAGGGTGATGCAGCAAAGTAGCGTAAGTATTTCCCTCGGTTTTTGAGAACCAAGGTATCAATCCAGTAGGAGACTACATGCAAGTCCCTTGTACCTGCACAAACAAATAAGAACCTTGCAACCAACGCGATAAAGGGGTTTTCAATCCCTTCACGACCACTTGCAAAAGTGAGATCTGATAGAGATAATAAGATAAATATTTTTTGTATTTTTATGATATAGATTGGAAAGTAAAGATTGCAGAAAATAAACAGTGACAGAAATAGCACGTTGGCGGGAGATTAATATGATGCAAGATAGACCCGGGGCCCATAGGTTTCACTAGTGGCTTCTCTGAAGATAGCATACTCTACGGTGGGTGAACAAATTACTGTCGAGCAATTGATAGAAAAGCGCATAGTTATGAGAATATCTAGGCATGATCATGTATATAGGCATCATGTCCATGACAAGTAGACCGAAACGATTCTGCATCTACTACTATTAATCCACACATCGACCGCTATCCAGCATGCATCTAGAGTATTAAGTTCATAAGAACAGAGTAATGCATTAGGCAAGATGACATGATGTAGAGGGATAAACTCAAGCAATATGATATAAACCCCATCTTTTTATCCTCGATGGCAACAATACAATACGTGCCTTGATGCCCCTGCTGTCACTGGGAAAGGACACCGCAAGATTGAACCCAAAGCTAAGCACTTCTCCCATTGCAAGAAAGATCAATCTAGTAGGCCAAACCAAACTGATAATTCGAAGAGACTTGCAAAGATATTTAAATCATGCATAAAAGAATTCAGAGAAGAATCAAATACAGTTCATAGATAATCTTGATCATAAACCCACAATTGATCGGATCTCGACAAACACACCGCAAAAAGAATTACATCGAATAGATCTCCAAGAGAATCGAGGAGAACTTTGTATTGAGACCCAAAGAGAGAGAAGAAGCTATCTATCTAATAAATATGGACCCGAAGGTCTGAGGTAAACTACTCACACATCATCGGAGAGGCTGTAGTGTTGATGTAGAAGCCCTCCGTGATCGATTCCCCCTCCGGCGGAAAGCCAGAAAAGGCCCCAATATGGGATCTCACGAGTAGAGAAGGTTGCGGTGGTGGAAATAGGGTTTCGTGGTGCTCTCGGATGTTTTCAGGGTACGAGAGTATATATAGGCGAAAGAAGTAGGTCGGTAGGGTTGCGAGGGGCCCACGAGGGTGGGGGGCACGCCAACCCCCCTAGGGTGCGCCCTCCTGCCTCGTGGCTTCCTTGCTGCTTCCTTGATGTCCACTCCAAGTCTCCTGGATTGCGTTTGTTCCAAAAACGATCCTCGCGAAGGTTTCATTTTGTTTGGATTCCGTTTGATATTCCTTTTCGGTGAAATATTGAAATAGGCAAAAATAGCAATTTGCACTGGGCCTTCGGTTAATAGGTTAGTCCCAAAAATAATATAAAAGTGCATAATAAAGCCCATTAAACATCAAAAACAAATAATATAAAAGCCTGGAACAATCAAAAAGTATATATACGTTGGAGATGTATCACAGTGGCATGCGCGCGCTCCGTGTCGAGTTGATCCTCTGCCTCCCGATCCTCATTTAGTATCGCCAGGTTCAACCGTTGGTCCGCCTGCACCATGGGGGACCCGGATGCCGGCACGAATTCGACGTCCATCGTCTCATACCCATCGGGGGCCTTCTGCGCCGCGACCTCCGCCATGAATACTGGATCGGCTTCCTCCTCCTCATAGCTTGGCTCCAGAGAACTCGGGGATTGGCCCGCGGCAAAGAGTGCTTGGGAACGGAGGTCTGTGGCACCGACCGCCGCAGCGATTTCTGCGCGGCGCTCCGGCGTTAGCATCTTGTAGCACGTGATCTTGCGGCGCACCATGGCTTTCCGGTGAACTAGGTGACGCTTGATGCGGGCTAGGGGATCGAAAGGTGGGGGGATGGGCTGGAGAGGAGGCGTGGTTTTGGGGCAGTGGCTGGTGTATGCCGAGCCGCGATGGTTCTGGTGTGAATAGTGGTTCCGGTGATGACAGATCAATCAGTTTTGACTGTACATCCCTCTTGTCGGGTTCGCATTGCACCGCGGCATGCTGGACCCTCCACGTCGCTCACCGAATGGAACGCGCTTCGTATTGCATTTTCGCTCGCTTGTGGGACCACAGTTGAGAGCAAACTGATGTCCCTCCCCCTCCCCCGCCCGCGTCACTTATACTACCACTCCATCTGTTTTATGCAGAGTAAATAAAAACAGAGGGAGTATACTATGGATGAGGATCCCCTGACGTGGCCGAACCAATTGAGTAACTGACATGCGGGGCCTAGCAAGCATGGGGTCCGCCAGTAAGTGAACGAAAGGGAGGGAAAGGCAGGGATTCCTACGTCAGAGGATCCACTTCCACTACTACTCCCTCCTTCCATCTACAGGGCCTAATGCATTTTTCGAGGCTAACTTTGACCAAATGTTAGAGAAGTAATATATGACATGCAACTTACACAAAGCATACGGTCAAATTCGTATGTGAAAGGAGCTTCCAATGATATAAGTTTCACATTATACATCTCATGTACTATTAATCTTGTCAATAGTCAAAGGCGGTTTTGAAAAACACATTAGAGCATGGTGGGCTATTTCATCTATCTCATGTACTATTTAATACAATATAGGTAGTCGATGGCTATAAGGAACTGCCATGTCATCTATAGCCTTCATCTATATGCACTCATATAGTAGTGTGGGCTATTTCCCGCAAAAAATATATAAGGTTGGCTATTGTATTAGTACTTTTCCCATCTCCCCTCTATCTCTTTCTTCATATTTATTGTATTTAACTAGGAATGCGTATATAGCTAGGATCTTACATGAGAGCTCACTCCCTTTAATTTTTCACATCTCTCTCCTCCACATAGGCCCTATATAAATGGAAGGAGGGAGTACTCCCTCCGTTTCTTTTTAGTCTGCATATAAGATTTCGTCAAAGTCAAACTTTTTTAACTTTGACTTAGTTTATAGAGAAAACTATCAAGATTCACAATATGAAATCAATATTGTTAGATGCAAAATGGAATTAATTTTCATACCATATAGCTTTAGTGTTGTAGATGTTATTTTTTTTCTATAAAGGTAGTCAAACTTTACAAAGTTTGACTTTGACCAAATCTTATATGCAGACTAAAAAGGAACGGAGGGAGTACTATGAGCACTGCATACTCTACTACAGATGTTGTCAGTACTCCACTAGTACTATTGTTTTAACAACTTTAGCTGATTGATCTACGAATGGAGCGATTCAAGCTTATTTTTATTAACCGAGAGACAAACCACTAACAAACTGGATTCGAAGCCACCTGTCGTAATAGTACCTGCGGGTTCTTTCTGTGGAGCCTTCAAATGCAATAGCTAGCTGCCCAACGGCCAATGCCACAGGAAAATCTCCATTTTCCAACTTATACAACTCTTTGGGGTCCAAAGATACTCGCCAGACAAGGAGCTTAAAAAAAGTTACGATTGGACTGGCTATACCTGGCGAAATCCTAGTAGGAAGAGCATGCGCGAAAACAAGCACATTCATGTGGTTGAAAACAGATTGGAAACCTTGTCTGTTTGAATACAAGTCTAGGAGTACGTACAAATCTAACAATATTGATTGGGCGTTGTGAATGTTGATACTTTTTTCTGTAAGTTTGATCAAAGTAGAGATACTTTGACTACACATAAAACTTATATGTAAACTACTAGAAAGGATTGGAGGGAGTATATTGTACGTTCAAGAGCGAAACAAACATTGAATACCCTTTATATATGATTTGTGGATGCTGTGATCATCGGTTCAAAATTTTGAATCCCCCTTACATATCACACATGCACCCACTCGTTCTCTCTCGATTTCATCTCGGGGTCCGAAGATCGATTGAAAGAGGACTAGGGTGGGTACAATATGTTCGTTTCGCTTATGAATATACAATATACTCCCTCTGATCCCCACAGACCCCCCCCCCCGGCTGGTCATTTCTATCATAGAAATAGACCAAACCTTTATCTCCTTGCACAACACGCAAATTGATCTCTCAACATGAATCGATCTCGTCAAGATGTGTCGGGGCATGAACCGAATGGGATGTCAAAACTAATACGGGAAGCGACACGTAGTGGAGGCAAAGTGAAACTTTAAATGAACTATTTGTTTGTATGCATGTCAGACAAATTGCAACATTGGAAATACAAGCATGGTCTAGGCCCACATGCGAGTGATACTCGGCGGAATGTTCAAACGAGGCATGCGGGAGCGACATGCTCATCGTCGCTTTACACGGTGGGTTTCAGTGTGCCGAGGGTGGCGTTAGCGCTGTGGCACGACCAATAGATCAACACCCGGCTCGTTGAGGATGCACGGGGCGCCGAAGGGCACGCGCGTCGCGCCGCGTCCGCGGAGTGGTGTAGCGCGGCCAACTGCATCCCCAGGACCTGAGACCATGTCGGGTCGTCTTGCTTTTTCGATGACATGCGGGGTCGCATGTGAGCAAAGGGCATCTCCAACGTTGCCACAACCACAGCTGACTACCCTGGTACACCAAAAACCCTCGTCCCTCGCGCTATTGCGCAGTGCATTCCCAGCCGGCGCTAGCTGCCAGCATTCATGTCGTCCGTCCGTATGCCGTCGTTAAGAGGCTCGGTGCCCGAGGAACCAACTCTGGCGACTTAAGGACGCACCCGGACACTTGGCCTCACTGAAATGCGCTACTTAAAGCGGCAACGCCCAGCTAACCTCCACACCATAGCGCATCGTCCTACTAACTGGCACCACATCCGCCATGACTGCGAGCGCGAACGCTCTGCAGGAGAGCTTGTCTTCGGGGATGAAGCTTGAGGTCGCCGCCCTTGCTCAAGTCGCCGCACAAGCGGTGGCCATGCTGGCGGCCGACGACGGAAGCACTGTCAGCCATGCGTCCTACTTGCCGCCGTCCAATGTCCGGCACCGCCGAGGTCAGGGACTCCTCTGAGGACGAGTAGGGCATGGGAGGCGGCAGGGCATGGCGTGCCAACTGGCCGGTCTATCTCCCGTGTTCTTGTAACATCCCAAATTTTCAATTTGGAATGTTATACATTAGATCTTCATTGCATATCATATTTTAATGCATTTTGGTTTGATCCGAGAAATTCTACGCAACTCAAGGACCCATGGAGAGAGTTGGGGATTTCGTTATTTTCATATTTAAGTTTTTCACAAATTTTGAAAACGAGATCTTTTGATTTTAATTATTTTATCTTCGTATATTTCTTTTATAAAACGAAGAGAGAGGGAATAAAATGACTTTCCCAAAATAAAGAAATAATGGAGATTTAATATTAAAATCAAATAAGATTATATTTCGGAGTTTTATCGCTATTTTACTTGGAGTCCATTTAGTATTTCTTTTCTTCCTTTTTCTGCATGCCAGAAGTATTATAAAAAAAGGAAACCGACTTCGGGACGTACCCAGCCAGGACACCTCGGGCTGGCCTTTATAAGCTGCGACCCCGGTGCCCCAGCCCACCCCAGCCCCCCGCGCCCCCGAACCCTAACCCTAAGCCGCCGCCGCCGCCGATTGCCGCCGCCGCCTCGCGCCGCCGACCCCGCCGCCGTCGTCGCCTCGCCCCTCCGCCGACGTCGCCGTCCGCCACCACCACCTCGTCGGACCCTGCCGGACTCACCGGAGGTAGCCCCGCTGCCGCCGCAATTTTCCTCGGAAAACCGTACGGTTTTTTAGAAACCTCGGTTTATTTATTTTTAGATCGGTTCGTCGGTTTTTCTCGGTTTAGTTTATTTAGCGGACGTTCGTCCGTACGTTCATTTTAACGAACGGTTTTCACCATTTAGCCGCAGACAGCGAACCTTCGTTCGTTAGCCTGTTCATCAGTTTTTCTTATTCCCGGGTTTTTCGCGATTATTGTCGATTACGATTTCTGATCCAATTTTCGTTTTAGTTTATCTTTTCGCTCGTTTATCGGAATTAGGCGATTCAATCGCCGAGAGTTTTGTCTCGAAACCCTCTTTCTGTTTAACCAGCTTAAACAAGTTTTTGCTACTATAAAATTTGACTTAGGTCCAGATTAGTAGACGAAGCTTGTTTCTTTCGCCGTTTGAGTTTCGTTGTTTCATTTGATTTGATTCTTTTTGCAAACTGGAGTTCTTAAGTTGAAATTTCTGGTTAGATCACTTATTTGAGTTTTACCCATGCATTACATGAGTGCTTATTGTATGCTTGTTTGTTTGCGATAGAGTACCCGGAGTGTGCAGCGTGCTACTACGAGTCTCTATGTTTCACGGATCATCAGCAAGGCAAGTAACACTTTGATCATACCTCTTTACTACCCAGTTTTATTGCATTAGATCAATCCTCAAACAATTGCATGGTTAGGATATGATTAATATGTGGGTTTTGGGAAGTAGATGAGGTAGTACCTATTGTCCTTTATTTTCAAACCTTTGGGAGTTACTTCTACATTTGCTTATATTGCTATGCTATGCTCGTAGACGTGGATTGGGTGAGTGTATCCATGACAGATGTGAGTATTGTTAATTAATGGTTAACTTAAGGTGGCAACTTTAATTTACATCTGGGTGGATTGAGGCACCTGGGGAACCCAGTGTTGCCTGTATTTTTGGAAATCCCGGGGTACCGTGTGATTTTCCTATGGACTGCCACCCAGGCTCAAAGGGATCATGAGATTATTCATGCTAGAAACATCCGTGTGCAGCCGCAAGTTACTATGGGATCTAGCATAGTTGAGTATGTTGGGTGACCTCTTTCAGTGGTAGACTAGCAGATGTAGGGGATGTAGGTTGGTACTGTATGCCCAGAGTAAAGAGTTAATGCTTTTGAAAGGCTGTGTCTCGGTCATCCGTTTCTCAAACACCATGTAGTGCGAGAAATCCAACGGAGGAGATCGAGTCTTGCGAGGAAAAGTGCGCAAACCTCTGTAGAGTGTATAAACTAATCATGGTTAGCCGTGTCCCCTGTTATGGACGTTTTGAGTATCTAGTACTTGGATTATCATGTGAATCTCATCATGTTACTTAATTTAAATTGTTGGGTTTAATATTGAAGCTTAATTGGGATTGAGTTGGAGGAACCTTCTCAATGTTTAACAACCACCATGATAGTTAAGTGAAATGTATTCCTTTGTTGTAGGGAAAAATTGGCTTTATGCAAAACTGTAACCATAGAGGTTTCCACCGGTCATTAATGCATGTAGTGATAGCATTATTCTGTTCATTACTCTCTATGTGTTACATTGCCAGCATATTCCATGTGCTAACCCGTTTTCGGGCTGCAACGTTCATGTTGCAGACTTTTCAGACGACGAGTAAGATGCCTTAGGTCGTGATCTTTCACTCAGTGATGCCATTGGAGTTGATGGACTTGCTTTATATTCCAAGCCTTCCGCTGTTATCGTTATTAGATGGCCTTAAGCCATATTCATTGTAATAAGTTTTCTTTTGAGGCATTTGATGTAATAAGTGTGTGATTGCCACTCTGTTATAAATCCTTCAAGTACTATGCATGTCAGCATTACCGATCCAGGGATGAAACTGATGCACAAAGATCAGACTGTTTGAGGTCTGGTCGCTACAAGATCGTATCAGAGCACACACTGACTATAGGACACGACCACTAAGCTAAAGCCCTAGATCACTACTCTCTTCTCAATTCTAACTCCTCTCTCTTTTCTACTCTTTAGGATGGCGGATGCAAGGAATAAGTTCACGCAACCGGATGAAGATACACCTTTTGGAGGCCACTTGAAGGAAGTCACTAGATAACTGAACATTAGAGTACCGAGATTCACCGGGACCTACATCACCACCTTGCCAGAAGAGGAGCATTGGATGATTCAAGTTCAAGTTGCAGGAAGGACATTCATGCCAGTCACTGAGCCCATAGAGTTTTCCTTTGATGCACCAACCTAGAGTCTAGGAAAGAGCATGGCAGCCCACATCACCATCGGACGCATTGGAGAAGTTTACCATAAGGATCTTAAGGATACTATCTACCAGATTTGCGGGCGCCGAGATGAGCAATGGGAGATGATCAGCACCAGGAAGGATAGATCTATTGCAGCTTTCATCCAAGAGTTAAACCAGCACGTTCGACGCTAGGAGAACCAGATGTGCGCAGGCATGATAGATCTGAAGAAGGCAATGACCAGGATCATAGAGCTGGAAGAAGAACTCAAGTCTACATGTGATGGATATGAGGAGGAAATGACGACACTCGTGGAGAAGAATGATGACCTGAAGAAGAAGCTAAAAGTATTCATGGGATTCTGCGCGCCAGGAGGAGAAGACGACAGTTCCACTTGCCCGGAGAACTACATCATCATCGACGACACCGACTCGGACCCTGACGATAGCGATGATGACTTTGTGGATGAAGCTGGAGCAGATATCATGGAGTCTTCAACCGATCAATTTTTCTAGTCAACCACCATAACAGTAGTAGTATTCCCCCATGTATATAGTATAGTCCGAGCACTTTTGTAACGATAGTTAGACCGTTGCATGCCCTTGTTTGAATTGATTGAAGCAATATGTTTGTGTTTGTCTCATGTGCATATGGGTAGTGTTTTCTCTCTAGACCTCATTCTATTCTATTTTCTCATCTTTTCTAAACCCCAGATGCCTCCGAGATGTGACAATGGATTTGCTTTCCCACCGGAGCTCACCCAGTTGATCCAGCAGCAGAATGCATTGATGCAGATACTAGTCCAGAATCAGAATCAGGGGAACAACAGCAACAACAACCCACCACCACCACCACTTGTTGATCACTTAGGCCGTTTCTTGAGGCTTAATCCTCCGGTGTTCTCTAGTAGCACCGAGCCGATAGTTGCAGATGATTGGCTCTGCAAGATTGGAAGGGAGTTGACCACTGTAGGATGCACTGATGCGGAGATAGTGCGTTTTGCCGCACATCAGCTTGATGGACCCGTAGCATCATGGTGGGAGAATTTCACAGCCACTTACCCCGTCGACACTGTCACATGGGATCAGTTTCAACAGGCTTTCTGTACTGCCCATGTTTCAGTAGGAGCTATGGCCATGAAGAAGCGTGAGTTTTGCAACTTGCACCAAGGAGGACGTACAGTTGGCCAGTATGTGGATGACTTTAGTAAGCTAGCACGTTATGCCCCAGATGACGTTGCTACGTTTGCAGCTAAGCAGGAGAAGTTTCTTGAAGGACCAAATGATGAGTTGAGCATGCAGTTGATGGTGGCAACCTTCAATAACAACCAGGAGTTGGTAGACCGAGCTCTCATGATTGAAGGGAAGAAGCAGCAGATTGACAGCCGCAAGAGGAAGTATGGATAAGGAAAGTACAATTCCGGAGCTCAGTAGAAGCCTTGTTTTACCCCGAACTCGGGAGGACCTTTTCAGCATACCCATGGAGGCCACAATCATAATGGAGGGAGTTCGCACAACCATAGTGGCACCAAGAATGGCAATGGGAATGGAGGAAGCAACGGACATAACCGTACCTTCCCATCAACACCAGCCAAGAGGAATCTAAGCCACATTACTTGCTACAAGTGCTAGAAGACTAGACATTATGCCACTGAATGTCCTGAAGCAAAGAATGGAAATGGCAATGGAAGCTCTGGGAAGAAACCTAACCCTTTCAACAGGGGATAGATGAACCACGTTAACATGGAGGAGGTTGAAGCCCAGCCAGATGCAGTAATAGGTAAGTTTTTGGTTAAGTCATTTACTGCAATCGTTCTTTTTGATACTGGTGCATCGCATTCATACATATCAAGGGGATTTGTGGATAAGTATAAACTGCCAACCCAAGCCCTTAGGTCACCCATGTTAGTAACCTTGCCAGGAGTTGAGTATATGGCTAGTCTATGGTGTGATCGGTTACCATTAAGGATTGGTAAGTACGTGTTTCCCTCAGACCTAATAGTATTGGAGTCACAAGGACTAGATGTGATATTAGGCACGGATTGGTTATAGAAGTATGGAGGGAACATAGAATGCGCCAGAAAGTCGATCTTGCTTACCACCCCAGAAGGAAGAAGGATCAAGTATGTATCCCGGCATGCGCCAAAGAGGACTCAAGTGAATTCCTTATCAGGAGTTATACAGGAGGAGGTACCAGTGGTGAAGGATTTCCCCGATGTATTTCCAGAAGAGTTGCCAAGCATGCCACCGGATAGAGACATTGAGTTTTTGACTGAGCTTTTGCCAGGCACAGGTCTAATATCTAAGAGACCGTACAGGATGCCCGCAAAAGATTTGGAGGAAATTAAGAAACAGATTAAGGAGTTACTGGATAAAGGCTATATTTGCCGAAGTTCATCACCTTGGGGATCACAAGTGCTTCTAGTGGAGAAGAAGGATGGATCATTGAGGATGGTTGTTGATTATCGAGGATTGAATGAAGTAACAATCAAGAACAAGTACCCACTGCTGATGATCAATGATCTGTTTGACCAGTTGCAAGGAGCTAAGGTATTTTCCAAAATCGATTTGCGATCAGGATACCACCAGCTGAAGATTCGAGAGCAGGATATACCTAAGACAGCTTTTACCACCAGGTACGGGCTATATGAGTATACCGTTGTGTCATTTGGTCTGACTAACGCACCTACCTATTTTATGAACATGATGAACAAGGTGTTGATGGAGTTTCTGGATAAGTTCATCGTGGTGTTCATTGATGATATTTTGGTCTACTCGAAGAATGAAGAGGAGCATAAGGAGCATTTGCGTTTGGTACTTGGGAAGCTCAGAGAACATCAATTATACGCCAAATTCAGCAAGTGTGAGTTTTGGTTGAAGGAAGTTGGATTCCTCGGACATGTTATATCCGGAGAAGGAATAGTAGTAGACCCCACCAAAGTTGTCACTATGACAAGTTGGGAAGCCCCTACAATAGTTGGAGAGATCAAGAGTTTTCTTGGACTCACAGGATACCACCGGAGGTTCATTGAGAATTTCTCAAAGATTGCAAAACCCATGATGGAGTTGTTGAAGAAGGACACCAAGTTCAAATGGACTGAGGAATGTGAGGCCAGTTTCCAGGAGTTGAAGAAATGTTTGGTTACATCACCAGTGTTGATTCTGCCAGATCAGTGCAAGGATTATGAAGTATATTGCAACGCTTCTCGTCGAGGACTTGGAGCAGTGCTTATGCAGGAGGGAAGAGTTGTTTCGTATGCCTCACGACAACTTAAGCCCCATGAGTTGAATTATGCTACACATGATTTGGAGTTAGCAGCCATAGTGCATGCGTTGAAAACATGGAGACATTTTCTCATCAGAAACCATTGTGAGGTGTACACGGATCACAAGAGTTTGAAGTATATCTTCACACAGAAGGAATTGAATCTCAGGCAAAGGAGATGGTTGGAGCTCATTAAGGATTATGATATGAGATTGCATTATAATCCCGGAAAGGCTAACGTAGTAGCTAATGCGTTGAGCCGCAAGAGCCATGTCAACACCCTCATGACCAGAGAGTTACCCAAGGAGTTAGCCGAGGATCTTCGCGAGCTATGTTTGGAGATAGTTCTGAAAGGCTATGTAGCAACTTTAGAGATTCAATCTACGTTGATGGATAAGATGAGAGAAGCTCAGAAGACTAACAAGGAGGTTGCCGGGATAAAGGAGAAGATGAGCAAAGGAAGAGCTAAGGGTTTTCGTGAGGATGAGCACAATACCTTATGGTTTGAGGACCGCGTTTGTGTGCCTAATGACCCGGAGATCAGGAAGTTGATTCTGCAGGAGGCCCATGATTCACCGTATTCGATTCACCCAGGAAATACCAAGATGTATCTAGATTTGAAAGACACTTTCTGGTGGACCAGAATGAAGAAGGATATTGCGGAGTATGTAGCAGTTTGTGATGTATGTCAGAGAGTGAAGGCAGAGCATCAGAAGCCAGCAGGATTGCTACAGCCATTGTCGATACCCGAATGGAAGTGGGATAAGCTAGGCATGGATTTTATCACGGGATTGCCCAGGACACGTTCAGGCTATGACTCGATATGGGTTATAATTGATCGTTTGATTAAGGTAGCTCATTTCATCCCAGTAAAGACCACATATACCAGTGCTAAGTTGGCAAAGATATACATGACCAGGATCGTATGTCTGCATGGAGTTCCGAGAACCATTGTATCAGATATAGGAACCCAGTTTACCTCAAAGTTCTGGAATCAGTTGCACGAAACTTTGGGTACCAGGCTAGAGTTCAGTACAGCCTTTCATCCACAGACAGATGGATAGACCGAGAGAGTCAATCAGATTATGGAGGACATGTTGAGAGATTGTGCGCTAGATTATGGATCTAGTTGGGACGACAATTTGCCATATGTAGAGTTCTCTTACAACAACAGTTATCAATCAAGTTTGAAGATGGCCCCTTTTGAAGCTTTGTATGGAAGGAGGTGCAGGACACCGTTGTTGTGGGATGAAGTTGGAGACCGCTAGTTGTTTGGACCAGATTTGATTAAAGAGTCTGAAGAGAAGGTTAAGCTGATTCGCGATAGGCTCAAGGTAGCACAGTCCAGGCAGAAGAGCTATGCGGATTCTAAATGCAAGGAGATAGTTTACGAAGTTGGAGATGGAGTTTATCTTCATGTATCCCCACTTTGAGGAGTTAAGCGATTTGGAGTTAAGGGAAAGTTAGTGCTACCTCTTGAGCACTGCTTTGTATTTCCCCGATGAGGAGAGGATGATGTAGCAAAGTAGCGTAAGTATTTCCCTCAGTTTTTGAGAACCAAGGTATCAATCCAGTAGGAGACCACGCACAAGTCCCTCGTACGTGCACAAAACGATAGCTACTCGCAACCAACACGATTAGGGGTTGTCAATCCCTTCACGGTCCCTTACGAGAGTGAGATCTGATAGAGATGATAAATAATATTTTTGGTATTTTTGATAGATAGATGCAAAGTGAAAAGTAAAAGGTAAAGTAAAAACAAAGCAACTAATAAAGCGATAGAGATTGATATGATGAGAATAGACCCGGGGGCCATAGGTTTCACTAGTGGCTTCTCTCAAGAGCATAGATTTCCTATGGTGGGTGAACAAATTACTGTTGGGCAATTGACAGAATTGAGCATAGTTACGAGTATATCTAGGTAATGATCATGTATATAGGCATCATGTCCGAGACAAGTAGATCGAAACGATTCTGCATCTACTACTATTACTCCACTCATCGACCACTATCCAGCATGCATCTAGAGTATTAAGTTAAAAACAGAGTAACGACTTAAGCAAGATGACATGTAGAGGGATAAATGCATGCAATATGATAAAAACCCCATCTTGTTATCCTCGATGGCAACAATACAATACGTGCCTTGCTGCCCCTGCTGTCACTGGGAAAGGACACCACAAAATTGAACCCAAAGCTAAGCACTTCTCCCATTGCAAAAACTACCAATCTAGTTGGCCAAACCAAAAAGGATAATTCGAAGAGACTTGCAAAGATAACTCAATCATACATAAAAGAATTCAGAGAAGATTCAAATATTTTCCATAGATAAACTGGATCATAAACCCACAATTCATCGGTCTCAACAAACACACCCCAAAAAGAAGATTACATCGAATAGATCTCCACGAGAGAGGGGGAGAACATTGTATTGAGATCCAAGAAGAGAGAAGAAGACATCTAGCTACTAGCTATGGACCCGAAGGTCTGAAGTAAACTACTCACACTTCATCGGAGGGCTATGGTGTTGATGTAGAAGCCCTCCATGGTGGATGCCCCCTCCGTTGGAGCTCCGGAACAGGCCCCAAGATGGGATCTCGTGGATACAAAAGGTTGCGGCAGTGGAATTAGGTTTTTGGCTCCTCTTCTGATCGTTTGGGGATACGTAGGTATATATAGGAGGAAGGAGTACGTCAGTGGAGCAACAGGGGGCCGACGAGGTAGGGGGGCGCGCCCAGGGGGCGCGCCCTCCACCCTCGTGACCGTCTCTGGCACTTCTTGGAGTAGGGTCCAAGTCTCCTGGATCACGTTCGGTGAGAAAATCACGTTCCCGAAGGTTTCATTCCGTTTGGACTCCGTTTGATATTCTGTTTCTTCGAAACACTAAAATAGGCAAAAAAAACAGCAATTCTGGGTTGGGCCTCCGGTTAATAGGTTAGTCCCAAAAATAATATAAAGGTGGAAAATAAAGCCAATATAGTCCAAAACAGTAGATAAAGTAGCATTGGACAATCAAAAATTATAGATACGTTGGAGACGTATCAGGCATCCCCAAGCTTAATTCCTGCTCGTCCTCGAGTAGGTAAATGATAAAAAAGAATTTTTGATGTGGAGTGATACTTTGGCATAATTTCAATGTAAATCTTCTTAATTGTGATATGTATATTCAGATCCGAAAGATTGAAGACAAAAGTTCATATTGACACAAAAATAATAATACTTCAAGCATACTAATCAAAGCAATCATGTCTTCTCAAAATAACATGGCAAAAGAAAGTTCATCCCTACAAAATCATATAGTTAGGCTATGCTTCATTTTCGTCACACAAATATGTTCCCAACATCTATACCCCCGATGACAAGCCAAGCAATTGTTTCATACTTAAATAATCTCAAACTTTTTCAACCTTCACGCAATGCATGAGCGTGAGCCATGGATATAGCACTATAGCTGGAATAGAATATGATGATGGGGATTGTGTGGAGAAGACAAAAAAGGAGAAAGTCTCACATTGACGAGGCTAATCAACGGGCTATGGAGATGCCCATCAATTGATGTCAACATGAGGAGTAGGGATTGCCATGCAACGGATGCACTAGAGCTAAGAATGCTCAACAAAAGAAAACTAGTGGGTGTGCATCCAACTCGCTTGCTCACGAAGACCTATGGCATTTGAGGAAGCCCATTGTAGGAATATACAAGCCAATTTCTATAATGAAAAATTCCCACTAGTATAAAAAGACAACTTATGAGACTCACTACATGAGGAACAAGGTGCTACTTGGAAGCACAATATATGAGACTCACTACATGAGGAGCAAGGTGCTACTTTGAAGCACAAGTGTGGAAAAAGAGATAGTAGCATTGCCCTTTTTTCTTTTCTTTTTTTCTCTTTTTTTGGGCCTTTTTTTGGCCTTTCTTTTTTTTCTTTTTTTTTCTTTTCTTTTTGGGCAATGCTCTAACAATGATGACCATCACACTTCTATTGATTACAACATAAGGATTACAACTCGAAACTTAGAACAAGATATGACTCTATATGAATGCCTCCGGCGGTGTACCGGGATGGTGCAATGAATCAAGAGTGACATGTATGAAAAATAATGCATGGTGGCTTTGCCACAAATACGATGTCAACTACATGATCATGCAATGGCAATATGACAAAAGTAATGTATGTCATGATGAAGATGATGGAAGTTGCATGGCAATATATCTCGGAATGGCTATGGAAATGCCATGATAGGTAGGTATGGTGGCTGTTTTGAGGAAGATATAAGGAGGTTTATGTGTGATAGAGCGTATCGTATCACGGGGTTTGGATGCACCGACGAAGTTTGCACCAACTCTCAAGGTGAGAAAGGGCAATGCACGGTACCGAAGAGGCTAGCAAAGGCAGAAAGGTGAGAGTGCGTATAATTCATGGACTCAACATTAGTCAAAAGAACTCATATACTTATTGCAAAAATTTAGAAGCCATCAAAAATCAAGTACTACACGCATGCTCCTAGGGGGATAGATTGGTAGGAAAAGACCATCGCTCATCCCCGACCGCCACTCATAAGGATGTACAAGCCAGGTACACTTCATGTTTCAAATTTGTTACACAAGTTTAACCATACGTGGATGCTACGGGACTTGCAAACTTCAACACAAGCATTTCTCAAATTCACAATTACCCAACTAGCACGACTTTGATATTATCACCTCCATATCTCAAAATAATTATCAAGCATCAAACTTATCTTAGTATTCAATTCACTCAAAAGAAAGTTTCACATAACTTGAACACTAAGTATATTAACATTAAGCAAATTACCATGCTATTAATGACTCTCAAAATAATCTAAGTGAAGCATGAGAGATCAATAGTTTCTTTAAAACAAATCCACCACCGTGCTCTAAAAGATATAAGTGAAGCACTAGAGCAAAAATTATCACGCTCAAAAGATATAAGTGAAGCACAATGAGCAAAACTATCAAGCTCAAAAGATATAAGTGAAGCACATAGAGTATTCTAACAAATTCCAATTCATGTATGGCTCTCTAAAAAGGTGTAAATCAAGGATGATTGTGTTAAACTAACAAACAAAGACGCAAATAATACAAGACGCTCCAAGCAAAACACATATCATGTGGTGAATAAAAATATAGCTCCAAGTAAATTACCGATGGAAGTGGACGAAAGAGGGGATGCCTTCCGGGGGCATCCCCAAGCTTTGACTTTTTGGTGTCCTTGGATTATCTTCGGAGTGCCATGGGCATCCCCAAGCTTAGGCTCTTGCCACTCCTTGTTCCATAATCCATCAAAAGAATTCACCCAAAACTTGAAAACTTCACAACACAAAACTCAACAGAAATCTCGTGAGCTCCGTTAGAGAAAGAAAACAAAAGACTACTTCAAAGTACTGTAATGAACTCATTCTTTATTTATATTGGTGTTAAACCTACTGTATTCCAACTTCTCTATGGATTATAAACTATTTTACTAGCCATAGATTCATCAAAATAAGCAAACAACACCCGCAAAACAGAATCTGTCAAAAACATAACAGTCTGTAGCAATCTGTAACTAACGCAAACTTCTGGAACATTAAAAATTCTACCAAAATATTAAGTTCTGGACAATTTTTCTATTGAACAGCAGCAAAAAGAATCAATGCAAAAGCACATACCTGTGATTTAACAAAATTATATTCGTTCGCGCAAAGTTTCTGTTTTTCACCAGAATCAAATCAACTATCATCGTCGGTTATCCTACATGTTCTACTTGGAACAAACACTAATTAAAAGATAAAACCACATCCAAACATAGGCTATATGGATTATTTATTCCTAAACATAAGCAAAAACAAAAAACACTAAATAAAATTGGGTTGCCTCCCAACAAGCGCTATCGTTTAACGCCCCTAGCTAAGCATAAAAGCAAGGATAGATATAGGTATTGCCATCTTTGGTAGGCAATTCTTCAATGAGGCATCTACCTCCTTTAGATTTTTCTTTCTTTCTAGTAATTGTGAAATTTTTAGGCGAAGGATCTAAAAATTCATTCATAGCAAAAGGTTCGCAGTTTCCTTACCAGGTGATTCATCCTTATTCTTAGGAACATAAATGAGCTTACTATTATTAGTAGACGAACTTGGACTATTTTGCACGGAAGAAAAAGCGGTTCCCATGTTAGTAATGATACCCTCAAGTTTATCGATTCTTGTGGAGTCTAGATTTATTTTCTCATTAACTATGGGATCTTTTTCTCTAATATTTTTCAAAGTCATTCCTACCTTAGATCCATATTGGGTAATTTGATTGTGGATCTTTTTATAAAGATTTTCAATTGATTCAATGGTAGCAACTTTATTCTCAAAAATTTCAAGTCTTTGCATAACATGCTCCAAAGTTAACATAGTTCCATTAATCAAAGAGGTGGTGAGCCAAATAAATCTATTAAAGCATTATAAGAATCAAAAGAATGGCTACCCAAGAAATTCCCTCCGGTAATGGTATCAAGGATATATCTATACCAAGGATTAGCTCCTACGTAAAAATTACGAAGAAGAACTGAAGTAGATTGCTTCCTGGTAGATCTATTTTGAGCATTGCAAATTCTATACCAAGCGTGTTTTAGATTTGCTCTCTCCCTTTGTTTAAAATTTAGAACTTCATCCTCGGCAGATAGCGGAGAAGATATAAGACTAGTCATGACGACAAGCAAGCAAACTAACACACGAGCAAACAAAAAGGCAAAGGCAAACAGGAAAGAGAGGAGGAGATTGGGAAAGAGAGGGCGAACAAAACAGCAAGGGTGAAGTGAGGGAGAGGAAAACGAGAGGCAAATGGAAAATAATGTAATGCGAGAGATAGGGATTGTGATGGGTACTTGGTATAGTTGACTTGCTTGCGTGAGCCTCCCCGGCAACGGCGCCAGAAATTCTTCTTTCTACCTCTTGAGCACTGCGTTGGATTTCCCCGAAGAGGAGAGGATGATGCAGCAAAGTAGCGTAAGTATTTCCCTCAGTTTTTGAGAACCATGGTATCAATCCAGTAGGAGACCACGCACAAGTCCCTCGTACCTGCACAAAATGATAGCTACTCGCAACCAACGCGATTAGGGGTTGTCAATCCCTTCACGGTCACTTACGAGAGTGAGATCTGATAGAGATGATAAATAATATTTTTGGTATTTTTGATAGATAGATGCAAAGTGAAAAGTAAAAGGTAAAGTAAAAACAAAGCAAGTAATAAAGCGGTAGAGATTGATATGATGAGAATAGACCCGGGGGCCATAGGTTTCACTAGTGGCTTCTCTCAAGAGCATAGATTTTCTACGGTGGGTGAACAAATTACTGTTGAGAAATTGACAAAACCTAGCATAGTTATGAGTATATCTAGGTAATGATCATGTATATAGGCATCACGTCCGAGACAAGTAGATCAAAACGATTCTGCATCTACTACTATTACTCCACTCATCGACCGCTATCCAGCATGCATCTAGAGTATTAAGTTAAAAACAGAGTAACGCCTTAAGCAAGATGACATGATGTAGAGGGATAAATTCATGCAATATGATAAAAAAACCATCTTGTTATCCTCGATGGCAACAATACAATATGTGCCTTGCTGCCCCTGCTGCACTGGGAAAGGACACGCAAAATTGAACCCAAAGCTAAGCACTTCTCCCATTGCAAGAACTACCAATCTAGTTGGCCAAACCAAAAAGGATAATTCGAAGAGACTTGCAAAGATAACTCAATCATACATAAAAGAATTCAGAGAAGATTCAAATATTTTCCATATATAAACTGGATCATAAACCCACAATTCATCGATCTCAACAAACACACCGCAAAAAGAAGATTACATCGAATAGATCTCCACGAGAGAGGGGGATAACATTGCATTGAGATCCAAACAGAGAGAAGAAGCCATCTAGCTACTAGCTATGGACCCGAAGGTCTGAAGTAAACTACTCACACTTCATCGGAGGGCTATGGTGTTGATGTAGAAGCCCTCCGTTGTGGATGACCCCTCCGGCGGAGCTCCGTAACAGGCCCCAAGATGGGATCTCATGGATACAGAAGGTTGCGGCGATGGAATTAGGTTTTTGGCTCCTCTTCTGATCATTTGGGGATACGTAGGTATATATAGGAGGAAGGAGTACGTTGGTGGAGCAACATGGGGACCACGAGGTAGGGGGGCGCGCCCTCCACCCTCGTGACCGCCTCTGGCACTTCTTGGAGTAGGGTCCAAGTCTCCTGGATCACGTTCGGTGAGAAAATCATGTTCCCGAAGGTTTCATTCTGTTTGTACTCCGTTTGATATTCTGTTTCTTCGAAACACTAAAATAGGCAAAAAAAACAGCAATTCTGGGCTGGGCCACCGGTTAATAGGTTAGTCCCAAAAATAATATAAAAGTGGAAAATAGAGCCCAATATAGTCCGAAACAGTAGATAAAGTAGCATGGAGAAATCAAAAATTATAGATACATTGGAGACATATCAGTTAGCACCACACTACTAGGAAAAGGCCTACTAATGGCGCACTGGTTTTGCCTACTAATGGCGCATTACCAGTGCGCCATTAGTAGCACGCCACTAGTATTTTTTACTAATGGCGCACCACTAGTGCGCCATTAGTATCTGGTATACTAATGGCGCACCAAGCAGTGCGCCATTAGTTTTTCCCACAGTGCGCCACTAGTTTATTCTATACTAATGGCGCATCACATGGTAGTGCGCCATTAGTAACAATTTTTTAATTTTTTTTCTTAATCTCAGGTCACTATTTCACCTATGAGATATCCAACACATATATATATACAACAAGCATCCATATAACAATCATAGCCAACACACAAGTTCCATCATATATACATGCATAGCCAACACACAAGTTCCATCATATATACATACATAGCCAACACATAGTTCCATCGTTACATATTACAAAAGTTTCACATTGTTCATCTAACACCGTTATCCATCAATTCACAAAAGTTTCACATTGATACAAAATAAAAACACAAATGGAAAAGAAGCACTCCATCCATGCAAGCTTCCGTGAATTAAATCAAATCTGCAAATGATAAACAAGAAGTTGGAAGAAGAAAAAGAAGAAGACTAGAAGAATACTAGAAGAAGAACACTAGAAGAAGAATAAGAAGAATTTTGGAAAAGAAGAAGAATAAGAAGAAGACTATAAGCTTATTATGTAAACTTGATCATTTTGTGCTAACATAAGTTATTTTGGAGCTAACCTATAGGAAACTAAGCATATAAGCTCTAAGTTAGTATATTAGAGCCAACTTAGGTAAAATGAAGCTAACATATGTCATTTTGGAAAAGAAGAAGAATAAGAAAAAGACTATAAGCTTATTATGTAAACTTGATCATTTTGTGCTAACATAAGTTATTTTGGAGCTAACCTATAGGAAACTAAGCATATAAGCTCTAAGTTAGCATATTAGAGCCAACTTACGTAAAAATGAAGCTAACCTATAGGAAACTAAGCATATTAGAGATAACATAGGTAACTAAGTATATATATATCATTTTGGATAACTAACCTATAGGGGATCTGACATACCTGACAAAGTTCAGTTCTCATGCATTGTTCTTCTCCTTCTTCTCCTTCCTCTCCCTGATGCGCCTAGAGCGGCGAGGCGGTGGAGGCAGTGGAGACAGTGGGATGTAGTCTTCTACCACAATTGGCGTGGTCATGTCGCCCAGCTGTGGGATCACCGGCGCCACCACTGGTGCGTGGTCATTGTCAGGCACCACCACCATCGCGAGGCCACCTTCAGGAACGACCATCGCTAGGTCATCCTCAGCCACCTCCATCTCTTGCCCATGGTTAGCCACCACCATCTCTTGCCCTTGGTCAGCCACCACCAACGCTAGGTCATCCTCAGCCTGATGCCCATCGTCATCCTGCAGCTCCTCATCCTCACTCAGCTTGTCTTCTCCCGCACTCCAGTCCGGATCATCCTTCTTGTTGTCTATGCTGCTGCCAGAATCGCTGCTGCTTTCGCTACAGCCAGAATTGCTGCTGCTTTCGCTACAGCCATAGTTGCTACTGCTTTGGCTGTAGCCAGTGTCGCTGCTGCTGCTCCCATTACCTTTCCAAAATGCAACAATGACCGTTAACAATCGATGTGAGACAAAGCCAAATGTAGAGGAATAAGAAGAGGCAGAACGTACCGGCATCATCATCGGCAGCATAGCGCATGCGACACATAGTCGTGTTGAACACCTTCACGATCAGCATGGTGGCGTCGTCATCGTAACTGAAGAGAAGGAAGTACCCCAGCCACAGGTCGTAGGCACGGTAGAACTTCTCCCACCCACGAGACAAGTACATGTGGCCCTTCTTGATCACCAACTGCACATCCCACTGCATGCGAAATCCGCTGCCGGCCTATCGCAGCTTCACATTATTTGGCAGATCTTCACCCATCAGCATGTTCATAAAACTGTCAGGCAGCCTCTGCAGTTTGGGACAATGAGTGATGTAGCAAACAACAGATATCATAATGAGATGGGTGAAGGGGAGATCTCTCGTTTTATATACCTGCGTCATGGATGATACTGAAGTCTCAAGTATGATAGTGAAGAACTCGGAAGCATCCAACTCGTATTGCGGTGTCGCAGAGCGGCGGTGGCTGCTTCCCGCCATCTCTGATAAGCAGCAGAAGAGACCAATTAATACCCTTACAACAGATCATAAAACATGCATGATAACAGGCATTAGTCGCAAGTACCCCATATGTCCTATTTTTAGCAAAGTCATGCTAAAATTCACGGAAAATTTCAGCATGACCTTTGCTGAAAATAGGACATATGGAATACCCGAATTTGCCGGAACGGAAGTTAATCGACATTCCGGCAAACTCAAGGGCCTCTCGGGGTACCTGCAATTTCGTGATAAACTGCCAACAAAAACACATGGAGTACTTGACACAATACTTGCCATAGTAATAGTCAATGTGCCTCTGTATGTATGTGTGTGGTGTCTAGATGCCAGCCACAGGTTAATGGCCATGCCACTGCACTACTTTGATTCTGTTTCTGATGGAGCTTTGTGCCACTAGGTGGCCTGTTTGAAGTGAAATAATCAGCATGGGCAACTGGTATTGGATTCATAGTGTAAATGATGGATGAAAAGGTATTGTGCCCAAGTACAACATTTAACAATGCAATGCAGATAATCATTTTTTTCTCATAGTACTTTTCCCAAGTAATAATAAACTAAATAACTGAGTAATCCAAATGAGGAAACAGAAAATAGCTGGCTGCAACAACATAGCAAGCCAGAAGATACAAGTTAAACTTAAGCTAGAAGATACAAGTTGAACACACACCAGGCAGTTTTTATAATATTATCAGAAAATATCTTCAGTGTAACTCAGGACAAGAAAAATCTCCACCAGAATAGGACTAACATTTAAGAGTAATTTCCTCTAGTCAAACAAAGTTCAAACAAAAACTGACAAGAGTCTTTTGATGAAGAGCCAAGTCACAACACTCTTGGAAGTTCAAACAAAAACTGACAACACTTGTTTGATCTGTCTCCTCCAAGAAAGAGCCAAGTCAGTCTCACCCAACTAGGGAAACATCAGTTAGACCACTAGCAATTGGGAATACACAACTGGGGCTAGGTTTGTGCTCTAGCTAGGCAGTAAAACAGAGCATATAGAGGCATTGCCTGCCTCTGCTGCAAGTGGGGATGTGAGCAGGATTATCACAATTAGATCACTAGCAAGACTCATAGTTAGGGATTTCACAGAGAAACTCTGTAAAGTGCCAGAGCCTAACATCTTGCATCACAGAGCAAAGCATTAACCGGGCCAACTCCACAAGTCACTAACCAGGCGCACAAATTGACTAATGTCTGCTGATCTTAGATACTAATATATACATAAGAGGTCAGATGGTTAAACTCGGCAAGTTCACTTCACAGCCCACGGTACCTAAAAGTAGAACAACCTACAGACTACATAGAGGAGACATCTCAACATCGACCACATCACATTCAGGCTAACTCGGGTGAAAGCTTCTGCAATTCCAGCTTCACCAGAGACTCACCTCTCGGCCTACAGGATCACGGAAGGAACTAGCGCTAGTTCTACTAACTGAACTCAACTCCGGCACCACCGCTGCTTCTGTCCATCGCCGATTTGCTGGACAAACAGAGTGTTTGCAAGAAGGAAGAGGGGAGAGGAGGCGGAGCTCACCGGGGAGGCGCAAGGAGGCCCTGCGACAGGTTAGTAGCAACAGAGGTGGCAGGAGTTGAGGAAGACAGCGGCGACCCGAGGAAGAAGAGGTGGAGGGGGGTGGAGGGGTCGAGCGCCGTCGCGCCCTGGTTCCGCGGCTCGCCGGCCCGGTGTTGAAGCAGATTCTGCCCGCCGCCTTGCCTGTCGCCTCGCACGGTGGAGCTTGAGCGGAGAAGGCACGGTGGATCATCACGGGTTTCTAGGATTTCGAGGGCTGGG